>NC_051215.1:27563419-27650919 GCF_015220715.1 Pygocentrus nattereri | reverse complement strand
GTAGGGGCAGTAGGATTTTTTTTAGCAGGATTTATATACTATCATACTCTTTTTCTACAGCCATTTAAGTTATTTCTTTTAAAAGCACATGTACATGGATTTATTTACATTTATTGCAAGTTATCATGAGTAAGTTTAGATTGAAAGTCTTTGCTTCACACATTTTGTGTATTAAACCACCCTGTTGTTAGATCTGGAGAAGTTGTATCAGTGAACCCCTCTCTGTACAGCCCATTTGAGCTAACTGGCTCCAGTTAGTGTTCACATGCTCTTCAGTGATCTATAATTTTTGTGAAACTGGGATACAAAGTTCCAAAGCGCACTCGTGTGGTTAACTGAAACGTAATCCGAGTGTTGAGCCGAGTCCCAAATTATAAGAAAACCCACATAAATTTGTCTATAAAAGGCATAATAGATGGGTTCTACTGGGTTAAAGCTGTTCAGCTCCAGATTCAGTCCCTGAGCTGCAGTGTAGCCAACACTGCTCTCACAGAAACTCTTCTGCACCCACATAGTTATTTTGGAAATTGGAATACATTTATAAAAGGTAATATCCGCCTCTGTGAATGAAACATACTCTGAGTCTCTAGTGTGAGAGAGGGTGTAGCTGGTGTAACATTACACAGGAAATAATGGCAGATAGACAGACCTTTAAAGAAATACTGTAAATTCTTCTGTGCATGTGCGCATACATGTTTTCTTCTCTCCTGCTGCAGGATTGGCATTGTAAGTGGGCCAGGCGGGGTTAGAGAAGCCTTATCTAAGGAAGTAACAGTCTGCCCTTATCAGGTTTGGTACAACTGTTCAATCCACCTGCCAAGAAGGGCGGAAGCCACTATGCCCGAGACTTCCCCCCCCCCCCTTTGGCTGTGGTTTTAGTGTTTCTTTTCATGTGTGTGTACAGTGTGGTGATGACTGAGAGCATTGAGTCAGATCAGCAGCTGCCTACTTCTAAAACAGAAAAGTTCATTAGTCTAATTTGACATCGCACTGTATTAGAATGGGGCACGGCTTTTGGTTCAGACCACTAAGAGGAGTCTTGTTGTTTATGAGCTTCAGCTAATAACAGGGCTGAGCGATTTGGAGAAAATATCTAAATGCGTTTTTTCAGACCTGTATTATGACTCTGATTTAAACTGGGATTATTTTATTAAAAGGGCCCCTTGTGGGAAACAAAAATGTCCTCCCTCTTTTTAATACAAGATTTAGATGTAATAGAGAAACACTGCTAAAGTAAAAACATGCCATAGTCCGTATGGTCCATATATGGAAGCGAAGCTGCATATCGATGTTATCGGAACCAAACCTTGTATCTCCAAAATGGTAGCTTTATTTAGATAAGGAAAAACCCTACTTTATTTTTAATGTAAGTAAATGGAACCAGACTTTTCTCCAAGGAATTTTGGACTGTTTCTTTTGGTCTAATCATCATGAAATTTCCTCACAAGGTAAAGGACAATAGGTATTTTCAAATTATGTCAAAAACTGAAAAAATGCAAAAATGGAGGTACAAGGCTTTGTTCTGACAGCAGCGATAAGCAGCTGTCAGCTGTCATCAGGCAGGAGGCAGGATACACCCTGGACAGGTTGCCAGTCCATCGCAGGGCAGACATACATACAAACACATTCACACACACCTAGGGGCAATTTAATATGTCTTTGGACTGTGGGAGGAAACCCACGCAGACACGGGGAGAACATGCATACTCCACACAGAAAGGACCCTGGTCGCCCGGCTGGGGAATTGAACCCAGGCCCCTCTTTCTACCCACCTCGCCAATTGTGCCGCTATACGATAAGCAGACTGTTTTTTTTTTTTTTTCTGTGATGTCACCAAAAACCAACATGTGCATATATCTGCCTGCCTTTGAACGTTTTTTTTGTTTATTTGGCCAAGAACTCCAGCATGTCCTCTGAGCACAGACAGTTAACCATGGTTTTGTTGTACACATCATGTGGGTGTTCAATTGCTTCTGATTAGTCCAACTTATCTGCAGGAAGTTCACATGTTCCATGTTATTAGGTAAAAAGTTCCCCTCGTTAAAACGCAGGCTATAATAAAATGGAAGCTCTGACGATTTGAAGATTGCACACTTGTAAATTGCAATGTCAGTATAAAAACACCGAATCTTTCAGCTCTAGTTATTAGTTGAAGCTTTTTGTTTTTGCTTTTTCATTCCAGACTTTGACCAGGCCGTGTCTTGGTTTATTAAGGACACTGTATCAGAAGGCTTGTATGCAGTTTGGTTTTACAGCTGTGTAAAGGGTTTTATTCCACCTCGAGTCTCCACACCCAGCAGAGCTGTGATCTGTGCTCTGTAAAGAGCTGTGAAACGCTGTTGTGGAAGTGGGTTCGGTTGATGTTTAAGCCCACAGCCATGTTGCTACAGTTTACCAGCAGAGCTGCATCTTCTTATTCATAGTCTTCATAGCCTGTTTATGCTTCGTTATCAACATCTTTGCACTATTGCAGCGATTAGACGGAGTGGAAGTCGTTAGCAGTGGGAAATGTGATGTGTTATTGTTATCGATGAATGACGTTAAATCAGTTTATGTGACGCTGTTATGAAGAAATGGAAAAAAAAGACGAACCAATTATGGAAACCTTTAACCAACATTAACCAGCACGGCATAAACTGTATAGGATATGTGTCATTCCATTTTCTTGTTGTGCTAATTTACAGTCATGTGCGAAAGTTTGAAAACCCCTGGTTCAAAACAAATGACATGTTTTGTTGATTTTGTAAAGGAATAAATGTAACACATCTTCTACAGGGAACAAAGTTAAATATGGCATTTTTCTATAAAATGTAACACATTATTTCTATTTGTAACTGTCTTTTTACATAACTTTCTTTTCATGATATGTTAAATTCAGCAAATATACAGCAGTTGTGTATTACAATGTGCAGGTGTTTGTTCTCTGTAGAGGATGTGTTCATTTATTCTCAGTTAGACAATCAACAAGCCATTTAAAAACATGGTTAAATTCCACTTTAAGCACTTTTTTACGGCTTTAAATAATACGTTTTTAGTGTGGACACTAAAAGTTTTACACTATTCACATGTTGGTCTTGTTAATCTCACTGGTGTATAATAGAAAACATGTAGACAAAGTAATTCAGTTGGGTGTAAAGTCAGAATTGTTCACAGTCGGTTTGATAGTAACCAGACGTCTGGAGAATTTTGTATTTAAAGTTCCTTCACAGACAGTTAATACATGAAATGGTTAGAAATACACAGCCTGATGTCTGAGACATTGTTTTTTGGTAGTTTGAGAGGAGATTTTTGTAAAGAATTGTCATTTTTTCTGCAAAGAACCATTTTACATCAAAGCACTTTGAATGACTTCGTCTTAACCACTGAATTATGCAGATATTTTGAAAAAAATGATGGGATTGCCCTTTAAATCTTAGCTCTAACTTCACAAAATCTGAATATTATGACATATTGTGTATTGCAAAAATGATGTCATGATGTCATATTTCATCTTTAGAAGACATAATCACATGCATGCTATATATTGCTGCTGTCAGAACCAAACCTTGTAACTCCATTTTTGTAATTTTTCACATAATTTGAAAATACCCATTGCTTTTTACATTGTTTGTTTGTAAATTTCATGATAAACAGACCAAAAGAAATGACCCAAAATGATGTGAAAAGATGTCTGGTTCCATTTACTTACATTAAAAGTAGAGTTTGTTTTTATTTTCTCCTGTAAAGTTATCATTTTGGAGATATGAGGTTTTGATCCGACAACAGCGATATGCTCTTTTGTTTTATTAGGTAGGTAATAAAGAATGGGATTAACAATTCAGTTAGCCCAGACATTATGTGATCCTTAGGGGTCCTATAATGCATGTATTTATGGTTCAATATGAATTCGATTCATGAATTTGATTAATGTTAGCCATTCTACAAAGCTCGAATTTTACACTAATGTCAGTGCATGTGAAACAATACAAAAACCCTGAACTCTGCAATAAATCTGATCTCAGCTAAGTTACTGTTTCAGTTTTTTCTTTTCTTTTGTAATTTCCATGAAGGGCAGCCAATGCGAGCCCCTCAGAAAAGATGTTTTATATTTGATTCAGTTTTCTGTTTTTGACACTACTAAATGGTTTCATCCTTAATGGAGATTAAACTGAGCAAAACAGCTACAGAACAACTAGTCTGAAATTTGAGTGCTCTTCCTAATGTCAGCAGTACATGAAATTGGCAGCTAGTTGAAGGTTTCACACTTGCGGTATCTGCTACAAAAAGTGGCAAGAACACGTCCCTTTTTTATGACCTGAATGCTGCATGTGAGTTATCGCAGTTGTGACTCAAACGGCTCTGTGACCCACTTGAGCCCTCTAGTTTTAAATGCCTAAACACAGTGACGTCAAACATTCTGAAACCATTCTGAAAACGGCTGTTGAACAGGGCTGTGTGTATGGACAGGGCTCCTGTGTTGTAGATTTGCAATTCACTGTGGCCTGCATTGATTGCAGCAGCCTGTGTTTGCCCCGTCTGAATAAAAGGCAAAACTGCACCAGCATTTCTGTGGAAGCGCCAGGCCTGTATTTTGTGGCCACAAATTATATGACAGACTCTAAAAGCTGTTTCCTCTCTCTCTACCGTTTACTAGTCAAATTGTGACAACTTTCTGGGGGCTGTTAAGTTGCCCGTTAAGACCTCATGTAGCCTAATTTAGTACTGCATTCTTTAAGTGAGGTTAACTCCTGCACTCAGACGTGTCTGATAGTGTAAATTCAGGATTTCTTCATAAAAGTCTTATGAAGTCTTAAAATATCTTAATAACTGAAAATGTCTTACACCGCAAAAATGGTATCTTGTCAAGCAAAAGTCTAAAATAGTCCATAAATCTAATTTCTTGTTGAGATTGTAAGCTTAATTTTAAGATTATTTACCGTCTTCTTTTTAGACACTTTTTACTTGTTTTAAGTCATTTTATTGAGTAAAATTATCTCACTGTATTGGCAGATAATTTTGCTCATTTTAAGAAATGAGCTTGAAACCAGCAACATTATCTTCCAATATAGTGAGCTTTAATAAAATTACTTAAAACAAGTGAAAAGTGTCTAGAAATGAGTATAATTATAATAATTGCACAACCATCTCAAAATGGGAAATATTAGATATATCAACTAGATTTAAGATCATTTCTGTGTATTTGTTACTATTAAAGCTATTAAAATCAAACATGATGTCTAAAGACTTTAAAAGTTGTTGTGTATATTAAATTAGTGCTGAATAGTAATCTACAAATATCCAGCTAACAGTGGTTTGTGAAAAAAAAGAAAATTACAGAAGTTCCCAAAACTTGAGTTTAAAAAAGTTTAAATGCCACAGAGGAAATGGGACTCTTTACATGCATGCAAGACCTGGTAAACCATCAAAACTCCCTCCATCAGGTGTTTCTGTCCAGCTTTCTACTGTGAGAAGATAGCACAAAGGTATGGGTCGGAGAGGATGCGTAGCTAGAAGCCCGTACTGGCAACACTAGAACACCGAAACTGGACATCTGAGATGTAGATGTATGTTTTGTTGGACTTTAAGTCTAAAAATAAGGTTTGGGATTGCTTTGATCATGAGGAGCAGACAGTGCAACCAACTTCTAAGACTGAACTTTGGTCATGTGGGAAAATCTCCCTGTAGATTTTGTTTTGAAAAACTGAAAGCAGACTGTGAGAGAAGTAATGCAGTAAACTGAATAAAATATGGACATTTTATCACCAACATAACCTAAGCATTCTGCTCTTTCAATGCACAATAAATGCATCCCTAAATGTCAGTAAGCCATGTCTGAACATCTGAACGTCTGATGCTGATCATTTTTTAAAGGAATTATTTGTCAATGCTCATACGGTTCCAGTGTGATTTGTGGATCCCAATTTTATATCTTTTTTTATTTTATTTTAACCAGTCTGTTTGATTTATTCATGGCCTATTTGAGTTTGTGTGCACTGTTGTGTGGTAGAAATGTATTGAGACCTTAAAAAGGTATTGAAAACCATTCAAATTCCATTCATTCCATTCATCCCAAGTTCATTCCAATGAACTTGGGACGTTGTGTAAAACATAAATAAAAACAGAATACGATGATTTGCAAATCCTTTTCAACCTATATTCAATTGAATACACTACAAAGACAAGATATTTACTGTTCAAATTGATGAACTTTATTGTTTTTTGCAAATATTCACTCATTTTGAATTTGATGCCTGCAACACGTTCCAAAGAAGTTGGGACAGGGGCAACAAAAGACTGGGAAAGTTGAGGAATGCTCAAAAAACACCTGTTTGGAACATTCCACAGGTGAACAGGTTGATTGGAAACAGGTGAGTGTCATGATTGGGTATAAAGGGAGCATCCCTGAAAGGCTCAGTCGTTCACAAGCAAGGATGGGGCGAGGTTCACCACTTTGTGAACAACTGCGTGAGCAAATAGTCCAACAGTTTAAGAACAACGTTTCTCAACATGCAATTGCAAGGAATTTAGGGATTTCATCATCTACAGTCCATAATATCATCAAAAGACTCAGAGAATCTGGAGAAATCTCTGCAAGTAAGCGGCAAGGCAGAAAACCAACAGTGAATGCCTGTGACCTTTGATCCCTCAGGCGGCACTGTATTAAAAACCGACATCATTCTGTAACGGATATTACCACATGGGCTCAGGAACACTTCAGAAAACCATTGTCAGTGAACACAGTTCGTCGCTCCATCTACAAGTGCAAGTTAAAACTCTGTCATGCAAAGCGAAAGCCATATATCAACAACACCCAGAAACGTTGCCGGCTTCTCTGGGCCCGAGCTCATATGAGATGGACTGACGCAAAGTGGAAATGTGTCCTGTGGTCTGACGAGTCCACATTTCATATTGTTTTTGGAAATCATGGACGTTGTGTCCTCTGGGCCAAAGAGGAAAAGGACTGTCCAGATTGTTATCAGCGCAAACGTCTTTTTCAGGGACATCCTGCTTATTTCAGCAAGACAATGCCACGCCACATTCTGCATGTGTTACAACAGTGTGGCTTCGTAGTAAAAGAGTGTGGGTACTAGACTGGCCTGCCTGCAGTCCAGATCTGTCTCCCGTTGAAAATTCGTGGCGCATTATGAAGTGCAAAATGCGTCAATGGAGACCCCGGACTGTTGAGCAACTGAAGTTGTACATCAAGCAAGAATGGGAAAGAATTCCACCTACAAAGCTTCAACAGTTAGTGTCCTCAGTTCCCTAATGCTTATTAAGTGTTGTTAAAAGGAAAGGTGATGTAACACAGTGGTAAACATGCCCCTGTCCCAACTTCTTTGGAATATGTTGCAGGCATCAAATTCAAAATGAGTGAATATTGCAAAAAACAATAAAGTTTATCCATTTGAACATTAAATCTTGTCTTTGTAGTGTATTCAATTGAATATAGGTTGAAAAGGATTTGCAAATCATCGTATTCTGTTTTTTATTTAGTTTTACACAAAGTCCCAACTTCATTGGAATTGGGGTTGTACCTTGATCTTTAATCACTAGTAAAATGTATATTGTTGAGCAAGTTATACAAAGAAAATCTTCAAAAATGGTCTTAAGGTAATTCTTCAGCCAGTAAATCCTTTTTAAGTTACACACTGAAATGTTGCTGCCACTCATACAAACTGACGTCACTGACCAGGCACTCGTTATTTTCTGGACAGTGAGTGGAGTGTAAATGTTGCTGGACTTTAACTATCTAGGTAAATTTCATCTGTGTCATCCTACGTACATATCTACTGATTATATGACCAATTTAATGGTTGTGTAACATAGAAGAGAAACCACGGTCATGTGCTGAGGAGCTGCTAACTGGCATACAGGAAACGCTGCAGCACGTTAGCGCCAGCAGACTTCTCATGACTCACTGGCTAAATCATTATTTGTCTGAGAAAGATGATGTTCGCTAAGAAGATCATCATCAGCACTCACAGGAGTAGAAGAGGGCAGCAGCAGAAGCAGCGCCAGCGAGGTTGCTTCCCAATCCCCAAACTGCACGTGTTTGCCCTTAAGTGAGAGAGAGAGAGAGAGAGAGAGAGAGAGAGAGAGAGAGAGAGAGAGAGAGAGAGAGAGAGAGAGAGCAAGATCTCTATTGGCTTTACTCATGTGATAACTGTTATGTGTTCTTATGTCTGTCTGCTGTGTCTCCTGTATTTTTGAATACAGGGCAGCCAATCAGAACAGAGCTTGTTTGCATGTACTAGTCTTAAAGGCACATCAACAAGAAACAGCCTGTTTAATTATAAGGGATCAAGTGAGGCTGGAAAACAAAAAATGGTCATGTAAACATACATTATGGTTATTTCCGGTACATAAACGCAGACAAATGTTATAAGTGGATCTCAGTATACAAAAAATGTAGAATATATGCTCTTTAAAATCTGTGGTAGAGATTTTTCTCAGCACTTACAGTATCTACTGTGTCAATGCTGTCCTGGAAACTATTATCAGTGTATGTGTCTAATGCCATAATATTTTCATATGTTGCCCAAAACCATGTGGTAAACCATTCAGGCATAATGGCAAGAAAACCCCTGATAGCAGTGCAGGGGAGAATGGCTCTATATTTGCACTTCCTTTAGGTTCTCATGACCTCCTTTCACGAGACAGTCTCTTCCATCCAGACGGTCTTAGCACCACCTTCTTTGATGCCACTAGTTTAGAAAGGGTGTTTGTTTAAATGCAACCATAGCAAGACACTAGTACTCCCACACATGAGCATCACTGAGCTTAAACCTTTTGTGTGAATTGTTGTTAGAACCACATTTATTGTACGTAAATGTTTTAGACATGCAGAAATTATGCCAGTAATAAAAGCCGCCCATGTTCCTGTCTTTTTTGGTAATCCTCAGACCTCAGCGTCAGGTTTCAGACATCAGACAAAAACGATTTTGGATCTTGGGAAAAACACAAGTAAAAACATCATCAGGCAGAATGTTCCATTTCAACTGGCCTCAGGCAAAATGGCTTTAAAAAGAAGACCATAAGATAAGCTAAGTGGCCACAAACACACAGACGGTAAAGTTTGTGTGACATTTGCAATTTCAGTCTTTCTTACGAGATAGATTACAGTTTTGTGTCCAGATTAAATTTGACATCTAGTATTGCAAGATGATTTCGGAGTAGTATTAGTATTGGTAGATAAATGCTTTAAAACTAAATCGGCATAGGACGGTTTAGATTTACGGAGCCCTGCCGGTGACATCCTGTATAATTAATGTGGGAACAAGATAATTAAGTTGTAGCCATGATTTAGTAAGGCTTGGGAAGGGGATCCTAATGCATGGCCACCACTTAGTAAGGCATGGAAATGAGATAATGAAGCCTTGACCCCAGCTTAGTAAGACATGATCTTGTTGCCATGCCTTACTAAGTCGTTGCCACACATTAGGATCTTGTTCCTACACATAGTACAGCGCATTATTTATTTATTCTTTTTTATTTCTGTAGGATGTCACCAGCAGGGCTCTGCATAGATTTGACCAGTATTTTAAACTATATTTGATGGTGTAGTCTTGTGCTTTTGAAGAGCACGGATATACTGAGCTAAAACATCTGCATCTTATTAAAGTTTTTGCGTTTGTAATCTTATAAAAATGAAATGTTACATTTCTAAAATGCTAACACAGGTGAACCATTTCCAGTTTCTGCATTTTATACATGTTAATGTATTGCCATTGGCAGATATGTACATGAAAAATATCAGGTATCGAACTTGGCCCATAATTACCATATCAGTGCATTTCTAATGACATTGGACTACGACCCCGACTTTTACTGAACTGCATGTTTGTATCTTTTACTGATCTTTAATCTTTCTTAAATAAAAGAACATAAAGTTCCATGCTGTCACTTTGTTTGCGTTTGCATCCACAAAATTGCCAGACGAAAAGGTAAAACCCTGCCCCAGCACAGTTCAGCTGTTTACCGCAGTTTATTTCCACACCATTACCTTCAGTGAGGATTCTGGTACCGGCTATCAATGTGCACTCAGACTAAGTTTGATATTGGAGCATATTGGTTAATGAATGGACAGTCGGTTATCCACAGGGAAGGAATAAAAAGCTGAAGTTATTGTAGAAATAGAGGCTTAGCTTTTTAGGTAACAGCACTGGTGTTGCACAAAAATTTGCAGCATGCAGAGGATTTCATCTGTAAGGGGTTCGTTATTGAAAATAAGCCAAAGGAAATGGGAAGGTTTTCGTGTTGAATGATTAATGCAGAGAAGAGCTAATGAGCAAACACAGCAACAGTAGAGACAAAGCTAGATGCTGATGGGGACTTGTCGTCTTCTTATAGGTGGTCTTTTGTGCTCAGTGCATGATGTACCAACATATTGGTCGGAAAAAATATGCTTTCACTGTTTCTGGATATGGGTGATGCAAGAAAGCAGAGATAGCACAGCTTTTTATGACCGAGTAGAATAGGCTTCTGTTAGAGAAACAGTTAAAATATGTCTTTCTGACAGACTAATGCTGACGAAAGGAGGAGAAAACACCTGTAGAAGAAGACGAGTCTCCATCTGTATCTAGTGGTACTGGTTAGCTGTAGTTTTAGCCCATTAACTCGTCTGGGGCAGCCTCCGTTATGTTACTCTCCAAACACCAAAACCTACTGACTTCCCTAGGCCCTTTTTTGGCCATTCAAAGTTTTTTGTAATGTACAAAGTCCAAAAAAGGAGGTTGCCAGTAGTTGCAAAAGTCTTATCAAATGAGTGTATTTAAAGGCATAGTATCCTTGCCTTCATGTCACTTTATCCACATTGTTCTACATTTCTGTGGTGTCATATATCATCCACTTTGGCACATACAAATACTTTTTTTTCTCATTTGAAGCTGGTAAGTAATTTTTTCTAGACACAAAATTGTCCTACAATTTCCGCCCAATGTTCTATAGAAGGTGGTTCAGTCTTATACTGATCTTGTGTTATTGCTTCTTTTTTGCTGGTTATTTTTTCCCTCAGCTGTTTTTGAATATTATAACAGGTTTTGAAGTGCGTTCCTCTGTGTGATGTTTCACTTTTGTGCAACACCAGTGCTGTCGCCTAAGAAAGTAAGTGCACAGCAAAGTATAATATAACATGCATACTCACAAATGATGAGCACAATGTCTGCGTTTTGTGTCCTGAAAAAAACATAAAATCAGCATTTAACTGAATTAGCTTGTATATTTTCTCCATCTTTCTGGGATGAACCGTAATAAATAGTGATTTCAGTGTTGGAATACCGACATCTCCAGAGTTTACATGCACACCAGCACCTGTTACGAGCACAAGCCCAATTGTGACTGTTGCACTGTGTGAGGAGGCGCAGTAAGCAAGGCTGTGCTGATTTGGAATACTACACATGGCTCCTCGTTTTGTGTACCAGTGCTTGTCTATAGGTGCAGCTGAAGCTCGCTGGCCTTCTGAGCGGATGTAAGGAATGGTAAAGGTGTAGGTGTTTGTGTGCTGTATAGGCTCCAGAAACCTTTTGGTGTGCATATAGAGTGTGTAGGTGGACTGTTTGATGTGGAGGTGCACAGTAACTACACTGTTTCATGCTAGGTTGATCTCCCTTGCTTCTCTCACACATACACATACACATGCACCCTCCCACAGCATGTGTGGGTGTCGTTGGCTATAGCTGTAGCTCAAGGTGTAGGTGTGTTGGAGCCACACTGTGTGGAGATCAAATTCTTTGTCTCTTGTTTTTTTTTTTTTGCACTGGAGACTGCAGGAAAGGAAGAAAGCAAACAAGAGAGAGAGAGAGGAATAGAGGGATAGAGAGTGAGAGCGGATTGGGCTGTAGGCCGGCGGCTGAAGGCAGAATGGCTGCCTGCCGATGACTCATCCTCCACCGCTCCATGTGTTTGTCAAGGAGACTGAATCATCCGTCGTTTGTGGGGATAGCTGAAGCTTTGCTGTGTGCTCCATGCAGAGCCAGTGCCCATGGCTGAGCCCAGTCTTCGTCCTTTGCGCACCCAGGACCAACCCACATCTCCAATGCCCTGAGCGACACCACTGGACACACAGAGATGAGTGAGAGCAGCCGGTAAGCCTGGTCACGGCTGTTTTTTTCCAGATTGTTCTGTGATCGAGTGGCGTTCCGTTTCATCCTCCTCCTCCTCGCTGCCTCTGTCTCTGTTCTCCGTCTCCTCCCTGCGCTGCAGCATACGCGGCTGCCCGTTGTGGTTTTGGAGGACAGAGAAGACGTTCAGAGTCTTCTGTTTCAAATCAGAGGATGCTGTTTCAAATCGCAAGACTACAGTGTGTGGGTGTGCGAGGGCGTGTGCACGTGTGGGTGATGGAGGATTGTGCCATGGTTTGTCACTGGCTGAGGAAGACAGTGCTGTGTTACCAACAAGGACGTAAGGCACCATGATTAGCTGAAGCATTTTAGGCTTCTGCATTGATCACTGTCTGTGTATTTGCATAACGAAACATGCAGACTGCCTCATAGTGTTATCAGGGTGGGCATGAGCCTTAACCTTTGAGGTGTCCAGCTCTGGTCCTAGAGCACATTTCGGTGATGTTCTGTTGCTGGACTAAGGCCTTCCTGGACCAGTGCTGGACAGCCCCATTGCACAGGATCCCAACCGCTAAGAGGTCAAGTGTTTTCATGCATTTCCTGTTGATTTATAGTGCTGTGCCAAAGTCAGAGAGCCTTTGTGTATTTCATTTCCAGTTGAAATTGCTACTAAGTGCAGTTAATCATTTTTAGAGTCTTGCACAGTCTAAATACTGAAAAATACTGTTTTCTGTTAAATACATATTGCTTTTTTCCTGATGCTGGAAAATGAATAAAGTGTATCTGATGGCTATTTTGACTGGAAAATAGATAAGTGAAAGGTGATCTTTAATTTTTGCACACTCCTTTCTGATCTCCCTAATTAGAGAGAAATTAGAATCACTGGGTCTGTCGGACCAGCACCTCATCACCAACCTTACCCGTCAACCCGATGCTTTCACGGCCTCCCCACAAAGGACTGACCACCCTCAGTCAAGTGCAGAGGTGGTCAGGGCAGGAAAAAGGAAAAAGCCTGCTGCATTCCTGTGTAACCATCTACCACTTTCAGCCTAATCCTCAAACTCAGCGCACTCCTACTCACCCTCAGCCCAGCAGGACAGGAAGGAGTCACTGGGCTAAGGAGCTTGAGGTGCATGAACAAGAGATTCTGTGTGCTTGTTGGTAGGGATGCACAATATCGGAATTATATTGATATCGGCAGATGATTGCTTTAAAAAATGATATATTTAACTGATATTTTAAGACAGTATTTGATGCTTATTTTCTTCAGAGAAAGCAAAATGTTTATGAATTGGCTGAAATATCTGTTTTATTTAGTTTACTGCATTTCTGACCCTACAGGCATAAATGTTATATGTCTCTGTAATAATAAGGTAGATGTATTTCTGCATTTTAAGTGTTTATGCAGTGGCATTGTCATCAGAATTGGTGGAAATCGCCCCCAGAATTCCAGAATTCCTGGGTGCATTCTTACTGGTGATTGCACTGAACAACTTTTTGTCTCCCGATACCAATTTTCATATTTGAAATAGGGTATCGGACGGTTTTGACTATCTCTCTGTTACAAGTGCTTTGTTAAAGTCCCAGGCAACACAGTGTCAAGTATTCAAAATATATCTGTGATACTAAAATTAAATGTTATTTTAAACAATCAGCCAAGTGTAAATGAAAGATCAAGCCTAATATTTTGATGCTTGTTGTAGGGAAAACCACATCAGCCTTGTGAGAGGTGAGGACACTGCTTACATACACACTACCCAAGACTAGGCCTGCCCAGCTAATGTGGAAAGAAGAGAGTTTGTGGTAAAATCCATAGGCCATTTAGTGGCATTTAGTGGTTGTTCACATGATATACTTTGTAAATGAATACTGCATTTCTACAAGATGAAAATGAACATACTTGAATTAAGTTATCCTCGGATTTCAAGATGGAGGGTTTTTTTTTTTCTGTAAACAGTAAGTTAAACACTGTGCTGTCTCTTGCTGTGCTGTAGCTGCAGTACAGTGGGCAGGTGATGTTTGTTTATCCTCACACACAATATTTTTTAATCAGTATTTTTAACTTTTTTTAGGATTGTCATAAATTTTTAATGATTCTGTTCTAGAAAGTTCATAAAAATGCAATGTTACAGTTTTATAATGGCCATGACTAAAGAACTGTAGATCCATCATATCTGGCTGATATCAATTCAGTATTGCTGTTGATTCCAGATCCAGCATATTAGAGCATGTGTTCCAATCTGTCTTTGTCTTGCACGTGGCTCAAGTGTAGAGTATAGAGGCAATATGGCAAAAACATTTCACAATAATGGAAGAATAATCATGGCACACAGTGCATATTACAGTGTTCTGACACACAGACACAATGCAGTAGTAGTGGCACATGTAAAAATTGTCACCCAAGACTAATCTTTATTCAACATTTCACATACTGTACAGCAGTAAAACCAATTAAACGAGACTAGTTTTGTTTTTAAGTGAAACATGCAGCTATTCGGTGCTGATGATATCCATGACATGCTAAGCAAAGTATATTGTGTATTATGATAATAAAATGTATCACAATAGTGATACAATGTTGTCATATTGCCCATTTTGCCTCTACTCAAGTGTTTCCAAATGGTTGCCTTCACAAGGAACATACCTGACACTTAATATGGAGCTCAAGAGTTTGATAGTCCTAATTAAAACGTCTTGCAAACAAGGTTCTGGCTTGAGGAAAGACATACCTGTTTATAATGACATCACTGGTCGCTCGTTGGGCACGTTGTTTATCTGGTATCAGTTGGACACAGAAAACTTTTTACTTTTTGGGATTTCTTGCATTTGGAAACAGTGACTGTAGACAAAGATTTGCTAAGCGTTCCTGAAGCTCTTCGTTCTCCATTCATGATCTCTTCTAGGCCAAAATAGAAAGGTCTGAGAAGCTACAGATGTTGGTGTCTCTGATTCAGCTTCATGATTTTTGAGGGGAGATGATTAGATTAGCCTCTGGCCGTGCCATCACCATGTTCTTCATTGTTGGGATCACCAAGACTTGGGAAAGAGGTGGTGACTTTATTATTTAGGACTATGAGAATGGGCACAATTGTGCATTGTATGGCCACTATTGTCCACTATTGTAACCGGGGTGTCCCCTGATCATAATCAAATAGACTAAACTATGGAGAGAAAAATCTGACCATTTCCACCCTGTGATCTGCTGACTTCAATCCACTTCTCTCTTCTCCAGCCCTCTGCTGGCTTGCACGTACACCAGAAATACCCAGATCCTGCAGTGCTCCCGGTCATTTCTCACTTCAGCTAAATGGCAATTGTACTTGCAACTTGGTCAGTGGGGGCAAACCCAGCCAAAGGGCAAGCATACCGTCTCTGAGTCACATGGGCAATTGGTAGGAATCACCATGTTTTCCTGGTGGCCTGTTCCTGTGAATAGTCTGGAAAATCTCTCTATTTACTGCAGATTAGTGGTTAACAGTAACCTTTAAAATGATGCGAACAGCTGGCTTTGGTGATTTCCCTTTAAACGTATACCAGGCAACTGGACACTTTTTAGTCAGTGACCTTTAGCATGTCAGTCAGGATGTCATATGGCTTATGAAAGTTTTCCAGTAAGTTAATTTGTAATGTCCTGCTGATCATATTGGGGTTTTTCTAGGCTATAGAGACGTTAGTGTGTGTATGAGAATGTTTGTTTTTAACAACACGATTCAGCAAATTAAGCTGTAGCAAATTATAGACATTTCTCATGATGTTCTGTGTGAACAGTGACCAATCTGAGACTTTCAGAATGAGTATATTACGAGTCTTATGAAGAATCAGAGACGTTCATACGCAAAGTAAAATAAAGTAAGATTTGTTTTAAGTGACGCAGCAGACTGACGTGCAACCAGGGTGCTGAGCCAGGTTTGTCAGTGTAAAGGAAGTGCCACATTCTCATCTCGGTGCAACTTTGAGTCGCTCGCATACAAAGAAAATAAGTGATGCTTTGAAGTTGTTTGGCTCATATATGTATATTCTCACATACGGTATTAGATTGAGACAGTTTGGTCTTTTACTTTTTGTCGATATTTGTGTTGACGTTTATTTATTTCTACATTTATTATGTGCACATTTGAAATTCAGTGCATCTTTTTTCATTAGATTTCAAGTGCTGTCATACTTTAAGCAACTTTGAGAAAGTAATACATCAGGCAAAAAAATATCAGCATATGTTTAAACCATGATCGTCTTACAGTTACCTACGCTATTCAGTATATGTATTTTCCACTTGCACCAGAGGGCACGACAAAAAGCCTTTTCAGGAGAATCAGAATTCTACAGACAAAATCCCCTCACTGAAAATCCCCTTGTTGTTGACATTTTTGCAGAATGGGCTGTTATCCAGTGCCTACGACTTTGAGTCTCTTAGCTAACAGAAATAACTTCTTCGCTATAACTTGGTGAATCCATTTCCTCTCCATCTTTACATTCTCAAAGTGTTTAATACAAAATGTATCTGACTTAATGTGAAGGTTTAGTGTTTTAAAAATTGCCTGTAATATTTCAGCTCACAACCGACTGACCTTACATGAAAATACCTTACAGCTACTAAACATTTAACTAAAATGGTTCTGTATGTGTGGCAGCTAGAACACCAGTGTGACACTCTCTCATTCATAACACTCACTTATATGGCTCACAGGGCAATTTTTGATATTCAAGTATACATAAAAGTTCACAAACAGAAATCTGGTTAAACACAAGGAAGTTAAAACAATGACAGAAAACGACTTTTAGCGACTTCATCTGTGGGCTTAGATTTTTAGTTGACAGCACGGGTGTGACGCAAAAATGTAGCAGCACAAATATCTTCTACACAAAGTACAGGGAGATTCACTTGAAAGGTCCCAAATATTCTGCTGTGACTCCCGTTAGGATGAAGCTATCTGAACCAAAAAATTCGCTACATACCTTGAGGCGTATGTATTCGATTGCATTGCATGCGATGCTGGAAGTGATCTCAGTTTTCTGCCAGACACATGAAGGGGTGCGGGGTCTGCACCCAGAAGTTGCAAACGGAGGTTAAATGTTGCGACGGCTGTCCTGTGCCTACCTCATCGCTCCAACGCAGGGCCATTCCAGCTTGTGCGAAGCTCCGCATACTGAGGAGCACATTGCACATTGTTTCGTTGAGATTGCTTTGCCCTAGAGAGAGTTATTACAGAATATTCAGGGCCTCTTTTGAGTGAATCTCCTGGTATTTTCTCCTCAGTGGACGTGGTTCCGACATGTTGTGTTTTGTTTCTGGACCTGGCTAACATCAGCTGGAGTACCTAGCCTAGTTAGTAACAAAGCTGCAATGCATCTGCCTTCTCAGTCACATTCTTACCAACGTGTCCTCAGCAACATGCTGGCCTTCAGTGTTTCGGTGCATAACATAACATAACATAATATACTCACAAATATCTGTCAGATTGTCTTTCTGCAAGGAATTATACAGAATATCTGCGGCAGTATTCAACATGCAGCAATATAAGCAGGCCTTCACAATATATCAGAACCCTATATATTAATTCCAGATAAATGCAAACTTTTATCTTGCTCATATTAGAATAATATAGCTTGGCACCCAGTTTGTGCTAGTGTGGTGGATAAAATCTACCTCTCCACCAGACCAGAGGTTTGATTCCCCAACAGGGCAAGAATTCCACTGCTATACCAATCAGAGTCATTCAGGTACAGATTACCTGGTAAAAATTGTAATCTGCAACCAAATCCAAAGGATTATTATCATAACCTCTTAAGATCTCAGGCTTATTACACACTACGGCTTATTGTTTAGTAACTACAGAGAGGTCAGTGGAAACTGATTGAGTTATTCTTAGGGCATAGAAGTGTGTAATGAAACTTTGGGCCTGCTGGCGGGTCCTGACCACGCAAGAGGTTAAAGTACCCTCCTAAAAAATATGGTTCCTCAAGGGTTCTTTAGTAAAGAAAATGGTTTGATGCAGAACAATGAACAGTCAAAGAACTCTCTGCATTATTAAAGAAAATTGATTCTTAGATGCATCACGATGCGGACATGAATGATTCTGAATCAATTCACAAATGTCAAAAATTGATTTTCTAAATTTTAATTTATAACATAAATGTTGAAGGAACGCAAATGGCGGAACTTGGAAGTGCGGAAGTGCTGCGTCCGGACAGTCTGTGGCGGCACATAACAAAAACACAGCTGGATGAGCGAGAAATCTGACCGGCTCTGCATTAAAAGCCAGGTTAGGTCAGAAGTCACAACCCCAAATGTTAAGAAGAGCCATTTTTTGTCCTTTCAACAAAAATCAAACCACTTTGGGAGCCACAACATTTAATGTCCCGTATGTCTCAGTGTGCTAATGTCCTAGTACATATTAATGAAATGTATGAAAATGCAGATTGACTTTGCTCTGCTTTAAGCTTTAGCTCAGCTATAGCTGTTGTCCTCCCCTTTCCATCAGGAAACTTTTCCTCAGAAGTACAGCAGCTTATTGCAAAATGTCTTCTAATGTTCTGCTGTTTTTACGAGGCTGAAGTCGCTTCTTATTCTTCAGCTTCTTGTTTGAATTTTCCCATTCCACCTTAAATTCTGACTGAGGTGCCGAATGTATATGTGGCACCATTTAAGGTGGAATGGGAAAATTCGAAAGAGAAGGGACATCATCTTCGCAACTTTGTAGTGTTTGACAGTCTCTCGCTGAAGATTTAATGTTCGCATTCGTCTCCAAATGGTCGAATTAGCCAAATCTCTCTTTGCCCTTTTCTTTCGCTGCTAGTCTGCACACCAGTTTGTTGAGAACCAAGGCTTTCGTGCTGTGTTGCACACGTCCCGTCTTGCAGATATTTTACCCCTGACTCTCTACAATGAGACCAAATCTGGAGTTATAAAATCACTTGAAAAAACAAGCAGTACAGCTGTAACATGCTGCTTGGACATCCACGGCCACTGGATCATATTTCACCATAACAGTGCATTTTATTGCAGATGAGTGGCAGCAGCGTTTAATGTGCTCCAAATAAGAGCAGTGAATGAGAGTCATCCAGTTCACTAAGCACATCACTTCCATTTTTTTAATTAATAAAAGATATTGGAAGTAAATCCATTATGGATCATTACAAATATTTTGCTTTAAAAGTACACACTGTCACACAGTGAGAAATTAGAAATCCTGTATACAAAAAGCTGTAAAGATGCATCAAGATGCATCGATAATCATTTAATAATCGCATCGCAGCCCCTGAATCATAATCTAATCAAATTGTGAGGTGCCAAGAGAGTCCCACCCCTACTCTCCATCAATCTGAAGAACCCTTTAATGATGCAAAGAACCCGTTAATCATGCAAAGTGTTCATTGCTCTATATAGATCCACTTCTTCACCAAGAACCCTCAAAGAACCACATTTAAGAGTGAATGTAATCTGGTTGCATTCCGTTACTTGCAGATTACTTGCCTTTTTAAAGTCATATGATGAAATAAAGACAGGAGAACAATAACAACAACCAGATGACTTTAACTCAACACAAGACAGAAAAGAGCACTGTTTTATGAAGTAAAATGATAGACCCTAGATGACTTAATTGTCTGTGTTTAAGCCAAAGTCAAAGCTCAATCTGGTAGACATCTTCTTTTGAGACCTCTCATCAGTGATAATTCTAAATAGAGGATGAATAATGTTTGTTACAGTGCCTGGTTTGTGCTAGCATGGATAACTCAAACTCCCCACGTATGGAAAACCAGAGGTTCCATGCCCATCCGGGCAGGAATGTCACTGCTGGTCCTTGGGCAAGACTCCTAACATTACAAGTTCAAAAAAAAAAAAAAAAAAAGTGGTTAAAAAATGTTATGTCTGTCATGACCATGTAAAACAAATTAACAATCCATTTTAAAAGAAACGTTCACTTCATATCTGGATTCAAATGAAAATGGTTGCTGTCATTGAAGCGAAAATTGCATTGATGCATGAATGTAATCCTGTTGCTATATGATATGTTGTCCATGTCACCACAGCATTTATGTCCATCTCAGGGAGAACAGCGTTCTGCTTTTTCAGCCTGGCTGTGGGTGAGGCAGGTGAATGAAGACTGGATGCGCTGCTAGTCCACAGCGTTCTGAATGTGCATGCTGTGAAGCGGCGCCTCCAGCACATGGTGTTTAGTGAGTTGCGAGTGTGTTTGAACTGTTGCTTGGCTTCGATACGGCTGGGGTGTGACGCTGGCCCTGGGCCTGCTCCTGTGCATGCAGCCCCGTGCACAGATGGGAGAGAGGACGCAGTGAGACACCTTCCAGCCTGGGATAGCGACGAGCAGAGGGAGTCACGGCTTCAGACGCCTTTGAACATTCTGTTACTCCTGCGTGTGTATATGTTTGTGTTCATGTATGCATGTGTGCTACTTTGCGTCCGTTGAAGGCATGTAATACTGTAACCCTTATTTTTCACCCCACATGCCAGATGGTGGGTGTACCATAATGCTAAATGGGACGTGAAAAACATAATCAGATACAGGAAAGATTAGCATGATTGTAAGGAGATGCTCAAAGTAATAATACCGTTCAGGAGCCGTCCGTGCTCAGATTTGGCCTTGTGTGTAGAATTCCTGATTAGAGCAGGTTAGATGTTTAGCTGTTTGTTCATGCTGTAGATCCTTTGAGATTCTTTAAATTTAATAACATTTTGGTGGTTTTATGGGCCAAAAATAGTTTTAAATATTAAACAGTATTAAATAACTTGTTTTTACATCAACCTTTTCCATCCTCTCTTTATCCCTTAGAATTGACACAGTCTGTTGTTGTTATTGTGCCTTTAGGAATGATGTATAAATGATCTCTGTTCTGATTGGCAGTTCTATACCTCATCCCATTCAGTGTGAATGGGTGGGGCTAAACTGCTGTAGACTGAATAGGTTAATATATGTAAAAGTCCTGGTTTTTGTGACATCACAGAAACAATTAATTCAGAACAGGCTGAAACTTGTGTGCTTTTTGTGCTACATACAAAAGTGAGGAAAATGTAGTTTTCTAAAATATGGACGATTTAAGTTGCCTGCCTTTGACATGACCTTGACATGAACAGCTTAAACCCCTTGAAACCTTGGCTTATTGTTCAGTTAATAAATCTTAAGGCTTATCATTCAGCAGTTACTATGAAATTATTTTGTTACTGCCGTGAATATTATATGTAAGTTATTAAGTTCAGGCCCACATGCAGTTCAAGAGATTAAGCCTCTTCCAAATTCGACTTCTGCGGGTGGAGCAGGAAGGAACAGTGAGATGATAAAAGCAGCAGTGTTTTCCATATAAAATGTAGCTTTAGGTAAGTGAAATATGGTCCAGTATCTTTTGACTGTAGATTGATTGCAGTGTGTTTTGGTTTTTCCACAGTGAGATAAAACAAGTGTAGCCAGTCACAGATATTTGTGGGAGGTTTCTGATTCACAGTGTGACTTACTGTGTAGAAACTAATGCTTGGGGTCCTCCTTGTGTATATTTGATTGACTAATTAGATGCTTCTTTTACGATTATACAGTATATGATTCTGAAGAGAGATTATGATGCCTTTTAACTCTCGAAGCAACTGAAGTCAGCTTCTTTTACACTAGGTTCTTGTTTAAATTTTCCTGTTCCACTTTAAATGGTGCAGCAGTTACATTTAGACATCTCAGGCACTCAATTGGAGCATCTACACGATTTAAGATGGATCAAGAAAATGTGAATAGGAAGCCAACTTCAGCCTCGCCAACTCTCCGAGGTCTGTTAAAACGCCTCAACATAAAGTTTTGGAGGTCTCTCTGCCACTGGAACACCCTTGCCTGTTCTAAGAGTTTCTTTCTCAATCTTTGTTCTTCAGATTTTCTCCTCTTTAGCTGTTTCTCAGCTCCTCCCGAACCACTTTGTTTCTCACACCGGATTTTTCCATCGTGAAAGGAGAACACAGAGCTAGCAGACTGAGGAGATGTTTGCTGAATCTGATGAAAAGTGCATCGCACTGAAATTGTTTACAGCACCTTTAAAATGGCTATGTTTTTGTTGTAGACTTTGTGGCCCATGGTCCCTATGATCACCATTATAAAGAAATCTGAGACAAATTTCTCTTGAACTAAGCATTTCTCATTAAACTATTCTGAATGACTTTGTCTTTTGAATGAGATATGCAGAAATTTTGAGAAATAGGTGGACATCCCTTTTGAATAGCTGGATATAGATGGACATTTACTAACAAAATGTAGTAGCATGTTCTAAAAA
This sequence comes from Pygocentrus nattereri, assembly GCF_015220715.1. Taxonomy (NCBI): domain Eukaryota; kingdom Metazoa; phylum Chordata; class Actinopteri; order Characiformes; family Serrasalmidae; genus Pygocentrus; species Pygocentrus nattereri. The sequence continues at coordinate 27,628,621 of NC_051215.1, read as the reverse complement.
AGATTGTTCCTAAAGGTGGACATCCATTTTCCATCTTGCATGCAGCTTTTTAGATTTAGTAATGGTGATCAAATGAATGCTTTACCTAAAGCTGGATTCTAGGTGCTAGACCTCTGTCAAGGGCTTGTGAAGAGCCAGGTGCATAGACTTCCTTCAAAGAGAGCAAAGTGAAGGTCTGGAGTCTAGAAAACCACCATTATGTTAATCATACAGCTATCAGAGTGAGCTACAGCGATGCTGGTCTCTTCGCACACATGACACAGGTTTGAGATGAGGTTAGTCCTGAGTAGTTTACATACAGACAAGAAACAAGAAAAAGCGCTTAACTATGTATTTCTGCTGCTCTTCTATAGTGTGAGTTTGGCCCAAGCCACAGATCGAGTCTTGTCTTTTGGAGTAAAATACTTACATAATAAGCTTGTTTACATGCCTGTTTTTTTTACTGCATTTTTAATATATTTTCTTACTATTAAACCAATCATAATTTTTTTTTTTCAAAACGACGTTTAGTTATTCTATTTATCAGTTAATCAGTCATATTATATAAAAATATGTTTGTTGTCTCATGACAACAGTGAGAGCTGGGGTAATTTTAAGGGGGGTGGGTGGCATGCAGTGCCACAAAAACTGGCTAATTATTAGTGCCAGGTGGACACTGATAAAACTTCAGGTTGTTAATATTAAGGATGCAGTTATATCTGAATCATACGGGTACTGGCAGATACTGGCTTTAAAAAGAATATCTGCTCTGGACAGATGTTTAGATTTGACCAATATTTCAAAGCAAAATTGGATGACGCATCAAATATCAGAGTGTTAAGGCGACACCCAGCTACGGTTTTAAAATGTCTGCATTTCATTCACTTGACTGTCTTCAGAACCTCACAGAAATGTGTTACAGTTCCCTGTAATGTAATGCTGATGAATGGAGTCCAGGTTTCTACATTTTGTGAAATGTTAACATTAGGTTCTGCAGCTAGGTGCATGACCAAATATTAGATGTTACCATCGACCCTCCATTCCTATATCTGTGCATCCATATTTAATATTGGCCTATATTATTGGCCAACCAGTGTATCTGTCCTCATTACATCCCTACTTACTGGTACTGTCCAGCACTCCAAGACCATGCCAGTGTACACTAAGCGGTGGGTGAGGAGGTGATGGCTTCAGCGTTGTTGAAGAGAATGAGAGAGAGAGGTGTTTTTGTGAATTTCCACATCACAGATGGATAGAATGACTCACTCACAGACCCATGCACACACATACACACACATATCACTGACATTTTCTCTCTCCTGCCTGCGTTTTGTGACAAGTGCTCCAAGTTCTATCCTCCGTCTATTTTAGTGAGGTTTAATTTTGTCGGATTGCCATTCAAAGTTCATCCAAAACTGCGGTTCTCATTAGTAAGGAAATGTGTCTGGTTTTCCTGGCTTGGCCTCAAGGTGGGCACCAGGGATATTGACCCAGCATGGTCGGCCTGCAGAGACTTGCAGTCTTCTGCTGACTACTGCCTCTGTTCCCTTCAGCAAGATACCCATAGTTATTAGGCCAGAGGAGCTGCAGCATGGCTGCAAACCTGCTTACCCAGAAAACGCACGTTGGCTTTTATCATGCACATATGAAAATGGCTATTTTAAATGTCATATTTAATACAGCTGTCAAACAATGAGTAACATCATCCCTGACCCCCCCCCCTCCAGTTTAAAGGGAAAGTTTGGTTGAAAAATGATGTGCACACACTTGTTTCGCTTTTACAGACAAAACTCAGGTTTAAGAAGGGATGGCTGCTGCTACTATTTTAGCTGTGGGTTTCTTTTGTCCATTTCTGTAGACAATAGTACGTTATAATAACAGTATGGACCTGGTTTGAGCAAGTCTATGATGATTTAGGCTGTAAGCTTACGTTACTTGTCAACTATGCTAGCCTCAAGTACAAAACCAAAGAAGCAAACACCAAACAGAAATATGTTTTGGATGACCTGCATTTTTGCTGTTTCATTTTTCAGTTGCTCCTTTAACATTTTAAGAAGTTTTTATAAATTAGACCCGCTAAGTGAAAAGAGATTCCACCTTGTAAACAGCAAGATCATAAATATCTACAGTTGTATGGAAAGGTTTGAACACACACGGTCATAATACGTTTTCCAAATGAAAATAAGTGAACACATCCTCTTCAGGGAGTTTAACTTAAATGCAGCATTTTCAGCAAAGTTTAGTGCACAAATTCTATTTGTTTGCTGAGGTTAACAAATAGTAAAAAATATAGTATGAAATTTGAAAGGTGCTTTAACTTTTGCACAAGTTTCATTTTATGGTTTGTTATTTTGTCCATTATGTTAAATGTAGCAAATAAACAGTAATTGTGTGTTAGTGTGTTCTCTGTAGAGGATGTGTTAATTTTTCAGTAAGAAAATCGACAGAACAAGAATTTCCGTTTGCGTACGACTGCATCTGTTGTTTTTGAGAAGTAATGTTGCAAACATCTCTTTACACTACACTTATCTAATCACTAACACTGTCTATTAAAGATCTTCACCTCTTTTATTGTTCACTGTATTACAAACTTTTTTCAGCAGGTTTAGTGTTGTGTAGACTCTGTGTTGAGTTGTAGGTATTTTTCTACTTGTTGTATTTGTTTAGGTCTCAATGCATAGATAACTTCAGGTAGCAATTTAGAGCAAAGCTCTTTAAAATTATGTCGACCTTTATTAACATGAGATATTCTGAAGTAATGACAAGCACTTTTGTAAGTCGCTCTGGATAAGAGCGTCTGCTAAATGCCATAAATGTAAATGTAAATGCATTCACTGGCATTAGAAATAAAGGTTCTGTGCAGGTACATTTTTTTTTTGTTTGTCAAGGTACAAACAATGTAAACGTTCCTTCAAAGGTACAACAGTGGATTTAATGTCTAATTGTGAATCTTAAATAAGTTTTTTTTTTTCCAGGTGAAAAAGTACATATTTTTACCTGAGATGACTGAGACGTACCTCCAACAGAACGAGACAAGAGTGACAGTTTTGTACATTTGGACTGACCTTTTCTTTCACTGGTACTTTTAAGCATTGTGCTTTTTATGTAATAAGTGCTAGGCTGCTTTACTGAAAGCGTTAGCTCAGTAGTTACAGCACTAGGCTTCGATCATAATCATGAAATTTTAGCTGATGATTAATTGCCATATAAATAACTGCGATTAACAATGGTCTCTTTTTATTAATTGCATGCAAACTGTTAATGTGCAAGCTTAAAATGGCCAAACCGTCTGTCTTGCTTCTTAGCTGTTATTACTCAGTAGCTGAGGAAGCTCAAATAAACAAACATTACTCACAGTTGTCCTCTAAAAGTGCTATAGCCTCAGTCAGAAGTTAGAATTTTTGTTGTCTTCATACGATCCAGCAAAACAAATCCTGCTTTCTTTTATTTTCTATGCTGGCCTCAAAATGACGGATGAAAATGCATAATTTTTGATGCATCTGATTTAAATTGTTTGTTGTGACATATGCATATGCTTGTAAAAACTGGAAAATAATTGCAGTCAGTTTAAATAATAGCAGGGCAATTGTGTAATAACTGTGACAGGCCTAGCTTTGCAAAAACGAAAATTCAGCTGTGATGATGTGAGCCGAGTAGTCTGCATATTAGACAGCAATCGCCAGCCGATCATGAGGAACACCTCGTTTTATTGGGATTTGCATTTGATTTGATTTTAATTACAGATTGATATCCGATGACTTTGGCATGTGGAGGCTCCCTGGTTTCACTCCCTCTCAGCGCCAGTACATTAGACTGGCCTTCTCCCTCTGGACTTCCCCAGTCATTAATTCTAATCCCACAGCCCTTATTACACACACACACACACACACACACACACACACACACACACACTATCCACAAGTGAAGCCAGAGCATGCAGCACAGCATAGACTTTTTTGTACATATTAATTACAACTATCATATGAAACACCAAGTGTTTCCGGAGCCAAGAAACTGGGGCCTTCCCTTTTTCTGTGCTTCTTCTCCTCTATTTCAGAGACCACTTTCTTCAATTTCTGCTCACATTGGACCCCTTCATTGAGCCATTCCTTATTATGGCTCCTGTGAACCAAAATATAGATGAACAGACATTTATGCATTATGCATTAATGCATTCATTTATGCATTATGCTGGAAACAATTCCCATCTGCAGAATTAACGCAATAAACTATATTATGATCCATTCATGTGATTTGTCATTACAAAGCACCACATGTGAGTGCTACAGAGCTTTTCACGTTTTTTTCTGATAGTATTATCATTCCCATATAATTACCATCTGGGCTAGCTTCTAATTTATTATTACTTCATTTCTAATAAATATTTTCTGCTGCATGTTAACATACAGTGGTTTTCTGCATTTGTTTGGTTGGAAACCAAAATATTGCCAAACTGCCATGCCCGTCTTCGTTTCGTTTGGGTATTCCCAAGCATTCTTTGTCTGAAAATCTATGTCATAATCTTTCCAAGTGGCATGAAAAGGAAGTATGTGTGTAGTTCATTAGTTGGTCTCGTTTGTGCATCATATAGTTAAGTACATTCCTTTTTACTTTACATTAGGGAAGTAAGTAATTAACAGATTAACCAGCAAATGAACAGTTGTTCAACCATTGCTGTCGATTCACTGAACTTTATTTAATTTCCTATTTTAATAGGTGGGTTTATTAATCACTTAAGGTGAGGAGCATTTTTTAACTGAATGCATGAAAATAGGTTCTACTGCATAAGTCAATTAAAATAAGAAGCATGCAGCTAAAAATAGTATTGTTTGCAACCACATTTCAAGAGGATGTAGCACAATTATATGGATGTACCAACATATGCAGTCAGTGACACAGACAGCTGCATCACCCGTGTTTTCTGAGAGAAAGTGAGATCTATGTCGCTGTGCAAAATTGTTGTAAAGGAAGAGGTTGATGACTGAGCCAAACCTGCCCTGATGACTAAGCTAGTAATGAGAGGTAAATAAAACTTAAGAATACTTCTAGATACTTTAGATCAGAGGTCACTAATGGGTGGATCGCAGTCCCAGTGCGGACCCAGGCGCTGTCCTATGCAGACCTGGACCCATAACCGATAAACGATTGAGAATTATTTCATTTTGATTCTTTTTTTAATTAGTGTAATTTCTCTAGCCTTTACGGTACAGCTTTAGCAGCCCGGGAGACTCACAGACCAATTGCATTTTTTGTTAATATCACACGTGATGCTACTCAACAATCCGATCTGTGCATTGCGATGAGCACCAAGACCCGAGTGAGTGATGCACACACAGGGGAGGGACGAGGTGAGAAACAGCAGTCAGAAAAGAAAGTGAGTCAGTAGGAAGTTATTTCATGTGCCGTGCTCTAAAAAGAGAAAACTGACAATAAATGTTGTTGAAATCTGACTGAATTAGACTTTCAATTGTTGACCGTATAAGATGTTGATATAACTACTAGGCTACTGCGGTAAACAGTATATGGCACTGAATCAAGTGAGAATCAGTTTCTCATCATGATGTCTTCCAGTCATTTTATCATATAAGCATCACAGTCATCAAACAGGGTCCTTACATGCTGTATGTTTACTACAGTATCAGTTTGTATTCTTCCTAAATGCAAAGATGATTGGCCCCAGATATCAGCGTGCATCTCAGTGCGTTAATACAGAATTCAGTTGTTGTGTGTGATCATAAGTGTGAGTACATTTTTACCACAGATGAGACTGATGTGGCAGTGAAGGTGTGAAAAGAATGATTACATGTAATGCAAAGTCATTCAGAGTCTAGAAAAATATCAGTGGTGGTGATAGGATCCGGACGTATGTAATGCCTCCGGAATGGTTATGAAAACACTGCTTGATGTCTGAGACTTTGTCTTACAGTAGTTACAAGTTAAGGTTTTGGCTTCAGATTTTTTTTTCATCCATTTGTGGCAGATAGGTACGTGCAGGGTGAGGCCAAATACCACACCTTAGTCATTATCACCATGACAAATAAAACTCAGAAGGCAGGTGCAGGTTGACTGGTGGTTGTGGGTAGTAAATAAAATGGCTATATTTGTGTTGTAGACATGGTGACGCCTGGTTCCTATCAGCACCACTGTAAAGAAATATGAGTTGCTAAGTTTCTCTACAATTTCAGAGTGATTTCATATCAAACGTATTCCAATATTCAGTAATATCAGTTATTGGCCCAAGGCTATGTGCATGTGTGAGAGAAAGGGGCAGTTTATGCCTCACTCTTGTACTTGGAGCGTATTGATTCAGTGGCTCCTTGCTCCTGAGACATGGCTTCACCTCCTTACTTGTCAACATCTCTCTCTCTCTCTCTCTCTCTCTCTCTCGCGCTCTCTCTCTCTCGCTCTCTCGCTCTCGCTCTCTCGCTCTCTCTTTTTCTCTCTCCCTCGCTCTCCCTCGCTCTCTCATTCTCTCTCTCCCTAGTTAATTATTGAACACACTGACTCAGGTTACCATATAAGGCTGACTCTTGGCTTGCTAAGCGTTACAGAGGAAGAATGGGAGAGAAGACTCGCTGAGCTGTTTGCATTGCCAAGTTTAGTGAATGTGAAAGTAAACTGTGCCCAAGCTTTTGACTCTTTCCTGTGCAAATAAGTGGAGCATTTTTTTTCGCATTGATTCTTCCTTCCATGTTTTAGTCTCCTGTCCATAAGTAACATGCGCACTTGAGGAATGTGCTGCAGGAGTCTTGCGTTGACCTTGTCTGTGTTATGCTTGAGTTGTTGATGCGTGATTGTCTCATTGGTATGTAATGACGTAATGCAGCATACTCTGTTTTGTTTTGTGCAGTGCCTGATGAATGAAAAATGTAAAAGTGGGTGTGGAGTTAGCCCTGCTCATATGCCTGAGAAGATTAAAGTCCCAACCCATCTCTCTCTCTTTTTCTCTCTCTCTCTCTCTCTCTCTCTCTCTCTCTCTCTCTCTCTCTCTCTCTCTCTCTCTCTCTCTCTCTCTCTTTCTCTTTCACAGTGACAGTTACATTGTGCGCGTCAAAGCGGTGGTCATGACCCGGGATGACTCGAGTGGGGGTTGGCTAGCACAGGAGGGAGGGGGTCTCAGCAGAGTGGGTGTATGCAAGGTGATGCCTGCTGAGCTGAGTGGCCACAGTGACTTCCTCATCCATGGAGAGCGCCTCAAAGATAAGCAGGTAATACGGCTCATCATACAGTCCTCAGAAAATTGCCCGAACTGCGTCCTTCCACCTGGTTCACTGCACAAACACGACTCTCGGATGGATGGATGGATGGATGGATGGATGGATGGATGGATGGATGGATGGATGGATGGATGGATGGATGGATGGATGGATTCAACTTTGTCATTGCTCAGTACAAGGCAATGAAATGCAGTTAACATCTACCAGAAGTGCAAATAGTAGCAATAATGCAAAAACAGGCAGTGCAAATGTGCAACAATAGGCATAAATATAACATGTTTATGAAACATATAACTATATGAACAACATATACACAATTACAAATATATCTATAAATATGATGTATATGTACCTGCAGCTGCCATTCGCCCTTCTCCATCGTCCATTGTAGGTCTGCAACAGATAGTCGATCAACTCAACACACACACACACACACACACACACACTATCCACAAGTGAAGCCAGAGCATGCAGCACAGCATAGACTTTTTTGTACATATTAATTACAACTATCATATGAAACACCAAGTGTTTCCGGAGCCAAGAAACTGGGGCCTTCCCTTTTTCTGTGCTTCTTCTCCTCTATTTCAGAGACCACTTTCTTCAATTTCTGCTCACATTGGACCCCTTCATTGAGCCATTCCTTATTATGGCTCCTGTGAACCAAAATATAGATGAACAGACATTTATGCATTATGCATTAATGCATTCATTTATGCATTATCACCAACTTTGATTATAAAAACGTCAATATGGATCTTGTATTACTGTTACTTTTACAAATAATATGCACCTTAAAGGGGAGAGTTCCAGAGTCAAAATTGGTCACTGCAATGGTGGTGATAGGAACTAGACGTCTGAAGAGTTTTATGCCTCTAAAAGAACTCACAGAAAATTAATACATGAAATAATTGTGGATACTCTACTGTACCTGATGTCCAACACACCATTTTATGACAGTTTTGGTAGACTTGACCTTCAACTTTTAAGGCAAATAGCCTTAACTGCAATTTTTTTTCAAATTTATCACTATTTTACCATAACAGCATCAACATGCCAGTTCTCCAGGGCCAGGAAAAAAAGCTAAGCTTTTATGACTACTGATTTAGATAGCTCTAAAGTCTCCGATGGTCTTTTCTGACAGGCTATGTTGTTTTGACTGGCAGGTGATTCTGAAATGTTTTATTCGGAAAGATTTGATCTACACCAAGGCCACGCCCACATTTCACCACTGGAAGGTCGACAACAAAAAGTGTGGCCTTACGTTCCAGAGTCCCGCCGATGCTCGTGCCTTCGACCGAGGGGTGCGGAAAGCCTTGGAGGACATTACCGAAGGTGAGTGCATCTGCAGCTGAAAGCATTGAGACCAGAATGTGACTGAGGTTATGGTCCAATATGCATACATGTGCTAATGGGAACGTTTTTGTGTGCTAATGGGAGCGCTGGTGTGTAGACTCCCGTTGATAGCATATTCCAAATTGCAGAGTAGCAGAGAGTGTGTCATAATTTATGATTCATATTTACACACTTAGAAAGAGGATGTTTAGGCTCACAACTTGCTTTGCAGGACTTCGCTGTTACTCAGCCCACCATGGAAGAAATTTTTCTCAATGGGAGTTGACGATGATTTGCAAGTTACAGTTACGTTTACCTGTTTATATGAGCTTATATGAGTATTCAGTTTTATCATTATCAACACTTTTCCATTTCTTCATATTGTTTACCTATTTTAATATTGTTTTGTACTAAATCTGCCTCTCTGTTTCGTTAGACAGCGTTGGCTAGTTTTGCCCATCATCATGAAGTATAGCTATAGCTACCTGTAAGCAGAAAGCAGAGGTGTCAGGCTTACATTGGGCCATTTTGTATGCAATCAGCTCCACTGGGACCAATCTATGATGAGTATTTCTGTGTAGGGATGAGTGTCATTACATTCATTTTAATCAAGCAAATAAATTCCCTGGGAGCATGGCCAAACCTGCTACAGCATTATAAATTTTGTTTTGGGTCTGTTAGTGACAGATGATGTCATGCAGCATATCCCAGTTCTTTCCATTTGAGCTGTTGCCACATTACACACAGACACATATTTAGTCTAGATCTTCTCAGCATAACTGAAGTTATTGGAATGTACTGGCCAACATACCAGTATACAGAATGTAAATACACCAATCAGGACACAGCCTGACTAATTTTTACCTTCTTAGCCTTTTTCTTAGGTTCCTGTGGCACAATTGATATGGATATTTTTTAATATAATCAAATAAAATATATTTGCTCCATAACACTGTTATCTAAAGGATGTCAACTAGGACAGTTGGCTCTCTGCAAAATATTGTGGCTCTGTGTTTAGCTGCTAGTGAGCAATGAGGGACAAAGCGGGTGGGGGTGGTGAAAACAATACACACCGCTCCACAAAGACGGCTGTGCTGAGATAAACTAGAGAGCACAACTGCAGCTTCTTTACATCAAACAATAAGCAAGAAACACTTTTAGAAAACTGCAAAGTTTACCGACTAAATTAACAATTTAGACTGTGACTGTGAATTAGCCATCTTGAGTCTGTTGATGACTGAAAGAAAAGCTTCACCGCTGAGTCGTCATGTAGAAGCCTGGAGTCTCCACACCAGATTCTAACACAGCGATTTACTCACTTTGTGCTGTTTTGCTTTCATTGTGAAAAGTACATGTTCCATTCCGCAAGCACGGTGTTGAGGCATGCCGCAGCCTTATCTGAAGAATACTTACAGGCCTATGGGGGATCTAAATGCGGCTAGCTGTATAACCAGCTGCAGAGAGAATACACAAGCCACATGTTGACAGTGTGAATGTGATACAGGCCTTGGCGATGGGCTCTGGAATGGCTGCTCGGAGTTGGGTTTCGTCCTCCAGTCAGCAGTCACATGTGACCGGTTGTGTTTGTTTCACTCTGTTTCTGTCTCTCCTCTCTCTCGGACTGTCTGCCTGTCTCTTGATGCATGCTAGGTCTCCTTCCACCCCTTGACCCCACTCACCATTATAGACAGGATATGTGAGTTCTGTCCGCTCATGTCTCCTTTGTGTGTGTTTTATTTTAGGTTCCACTACTTCCTCTTCAACACTCCAGAATGAGGCAGAGCTGGGCGACGATGATGTATTCACAGTAAGCTCCTTTTTATCTCGCAGAGGAAACGCTTGCCAGTTTGCCAGTTCCAGTTTGTGAGAACAATGTTGCACAGACTTCAGCACAGCACCAAGCATAGATGGCATTATGATTTATTATTATTATTATTATTATTATTATTATTATAAAATGCAGTTCCAGTTAGGGGTGGACATTATGAAGATATTTGTTGTTGTAGTGATAAATACATTAAAACATACTTTTCTTAGTATATGAAGGGAAATGAAGGGGAATTCCACCATTTTTTCAAAAGTTCTGTATAATTTAATCATTAAGATGTAAACAAAATCATTCGGAGTGGTTTGATGTGAAATACTGTACTCTAAAGCAGGTTTTCACTACAAACAAGCTGAAGCAGACCTGATTCTACCCTGTTTCAATTAGTTGGTCTTAGACTTCAAACATTTCATCAGGTGACCTGCTTTGTTGGAGTGAAAACCTGCAGCCACACCGGCCCTCTGCAGATAAGATTGGACAACCCTGCTCTAAAGGTTCCCTGACAGAAAACGATTACATGAAATCATTACGAATATTTTGCCTGATGCCTGAGACATTGTTTTAGGTTTGTTTTTGCAAGAAGGTTTTGGTCTAAAATGTAATGTTTCAAATTGTTCAAGTTGTATTTTTTCAGATTTACCACTGTATTTCCATTATCAATATTGTATTTAGAAATTCAGAAGACTGGCAAGGTAAATAAAATGGCTATATTTGTGTTGAAGACGCCTTGGTTCCTATCACCACTACTGTAAAAAAGTCAGCAAGTTTGTCTAGAACTTCTCACACCAAACCACTCTGAATGACTATGATTACATCTCAAAGGTTAAATTAGGCAGAGATTTTTAAAAATCAGTGGCATTCCCCTTTAAAGGACACTGCCCAACTGCTTTTTCCTTACAAAGAGAACATAATTAGTCCTGTTTAATTAGATTTTGATAATGTTTTCAAAATGTGCCACTTTTGGTTCTTTTTTCTGTGCCAACTTATCAAGTCCTATATATCATGACACTTATTGTTTATCATCAAAATATCAAGCAGTATTGTAATGTTTTTTTGCAGTCACCCACCCTTCCTGTTGTACAACCTGATTGGCTGAGTTGTTGTAAAATACACACATATGTTGTATGCACACATTAATTAAATTCTGTATGAATGAAGAAAGTTCATATAGAATAGCCTTCGATCACCATGTTGCGTGGCAACCATACCCTACTGTCAACGACTACATTGCTCAGTGGAAAAAATGCTATAATGACATGGCTGCTTGACACTTGGCCTCCAGTGGTTTATTACTTTAGTATATCATATATGTTGTAGTATATGCAGAGTAACCCAACCCATTGACTGTCCCCTTGATATTGTATTGTGTATGTATTGCCTTTTAAGGAGAATTCTACCAATTTTATCTGCATAATTCAGTGTTTGTTATGAAATACTTCATAATGGTCGTGATAGGAATCACAGGTCACAATATCTACAGTGCAAATATCCATTTTCTAAGCCGCTTCTCCTTCAGGGTCGCGGGGGGTGCTGGAGCCTATCCCAGCAGTCATCGGACGGAAGGCAGGATACAGTCAAAATGTAGTCATTTTATTTAATATCCAAAATCACAAGTGTACCTGCATGTATCTTCTGAGTTTTTATATGTTTTATATGTTGATGACAGCAAGTTATGGTAAATCGCGTTGGGATAGTGTAGTGGTTAACACCTCTGCCTTGTAGACTGGGGTTCAATCCCCACCTGGGCAAACACCCTACACTACACCAATAAGAGTCCTTGGGCAAGACTCCTAACACCGCCTTGGCCTACCTATGTAAAATTATCCATTTGTAAGTCGCTCTGGATAAGAGCGTCAGCCAAATGCCATAAATGTAAAAAAAAAAAATAATAATTAAAATGTTTTCTTTGGGCACTATTTTGCATTCCAACACTCTGCATGTATTCCTCTGCCATGAATGGAGTTTAATAACATATTTTAGACACTGTGTCTCAAAACTATAGTAAAAGAATGTCTCCTGTTCATAACCAGTTTTGACTCTAGGTTTCTGTAGATCGGAGCATTTCACATCAAACCAAAGTCTGAATGACTTCATTTACATCTAAACTATTTAATAATGCAGAAATTTTGAGAAATTGGTGGAATTCCCCTGTAAGTGAAGCAGAGATTGAATGTCTAAACTTTATCATTCTCACCCACATCGTTCACACAGGTCCTTTTCCCTCCTATGCTTTTTTCCCCACTGTGTGTGTGTGTGTGTGTGAGAGAGAGAGAGAGAGAGAGAGAGAGAGAGAGAAGTGTCCCAGAAAAGGCCAGGTCCTTGTGATATTTTTACCCCGCAGAGGCTGCAGTTGGAGAGATGGCCCTTTGTTTCGGCAGAGATGGTGGGAGCGATAACGGGACATAGGACAGTTTTCCTGTAGCTTTTTTTTGTGACTCCTCTGACGTCCGCCAATCTCTCTTCCCCTCTCTCTCTCTCTCTCTCTCTCTCTCTCTCTCTCTCTTTTCCATCCCCTTTTTTCAGTCCCAGTCACGGGAGACGAGGAGCAGCAGGCGGGGTCAGGAGGTGACTTCCTGCTCCCCTCAGTAAAACTATCATTAGCAGCTGCTTCCTAGCTAACTGCCATCCTGATTTACTGGCGCCCAGGGCAAGGGGAGGGGCTGCATATGTGGAGGGGCGGGGGGTGAGTGCAGGGGAAACCTCATGGCTCCTCTTCCCCTCGCTGTCTGTCTCACTTTCAGGCCAAGAAGAGCCGACGGCTAAGCCAGGCATGCCGAGCTCCAAAGGGAACTCGAGCCATGGGTTCTTTCCGTCGCAGAGTTTACGCACTCTGGACGGTCTCGTCACTCTGGATTTTTGGAGGGGGCAGTTATTTCAGTGTGTTCCAATGGCTTGCGATTTTGTATCACTTCTATCAAGCCACTTCTTGTGTGAATCAGCTGCTTTTGCAGAACAGAACGAATCATGCGGCACCTCTGTGTCGAACTGCAACCGGTGCAGTTGATGGCGGCCCAGGTCTGCCACTCGTGACCTTTCCAAATATTGCTGGTGGGAGGCAAGTGGCCGCAGACAGCAGAAATGCTGTTCTGGATTTACAGCTCCAAGAGATTCTGCGGGAGGGGGGGGGGCGAAGTGTTGCTGCTGCTTATGCAGGCTGGGTGTACATTCCTCCTAGATTATTCCTCCTGAACTAACCTATACTTAACCCCAGACTATTTTAGTCCATTCAGAACAGGGCAGAGGAGTCATTCAGAGACTGCTGCTGAACCACGTCCATTTACCAGGGTGTGTCACTTAAATACACACAGTGTGAGAGGCCAGGCCTCATGATAGAACAAGAATGGCCTCAAGAACAGATTATGTACTGTAGTTCCTGGAAAAAGAAACGGGTGAGGATATTTATTTTCCAGTTAAGCAGTGAAGCAGTGATCCATTGCACTATTAAATACAGCTTTTTTTTTCTTTTTAATGAATACCTGTCTCAGTATTTCTTCTCTTTCCTCATTCTCAAAAAAGCCCCTGCTACCTGTCCTAGGCTTAGCGAGGGCAGGGCTGTGTACACATGCATCTCAAGGCGCTGTTGCATCAGCCATAACGTTGAGCCGCCATGCAGATGAGACAATGAGAAAGAAAAGCCCAGCTCTGTATGAGTCACCTATGGTGCACTCAGCGGTAGAGCAGGCCAGTCCACCTACATACTGTGTACAACCCTGTGCCTCACCCCCACCTCCATCCCCGCCCCCTTAAAAAAATGTGTGACGGCTCAGCCCTGTAGACTTAACATTGTGACACTTCCAGTTGGTGCTAGTAGATGGATTAGCTTGGTAGATTGGACTTTGTTTTGAATGATCTTGTCGTGAGTCATGAGATGTTGGAGGTGTGTTTTGATCTGGAGAGGTGACGAAAAAAAAGGACAGTTTTATGTCCTTTTCTGGGCTGGAGGTTAGGGATCCAGCCTTGTGACCAGAAGGTCGCCGGTTCGATCCCCAGAGCCGACAGCACATGACTGAGGTGTCCTTGAGCAAGACACCTAACCCCCAACTGCTCCCCGGGCGCTGTGGATTGGGCTGCCCACTGCTCTGGGCAAGTGTGCTCACTGCCCCTAGTGTGTGTGTGTGCTCACTAGAGTGTATGAAGTTCACTTCACGGATGGGTTAAATGCGGAGGTGAAATTTCCCCGTTGTGGGACTAATAAGGGTCTCTTAATAGTAATAACAATGTTGTTGATCAGCTAGTTTTACAAATAATGGAAGCTTGTGTGCACGTATGTGAAAACTGTGTGCCTAAAGTCATCACAAACTTCCTTCTGATGGCAACAATTTGGTAGGCTGGCTTTGCATGGTGAAACTCACACAACTAGTTGCATGTTGAGAGTTGCTGTAACATAGTAACACTACTAGACTGTTACACAAAGCAGTTTAAAAACAATCAAATGAGTTGCAGGATGTTCTACATCACGCAACTCAAGTACAATTTAGTTTCATGTAGGTTTCATGCAAATAAAGTTGCATGAAAGTTTCACTGTGTAAAGCCAGCCCTAAATAATTACAAATATGTGTATATGTGATCTTCGTATAAAAGCAATTAATTGTTCAGCCTTATTTCTGACACTGTATTACATACTCTTAGGTGTAAAAAAATTGTGTGAATTTGTTTTTTTTTCACTCAACTAACTGTGAGAAGAAGAAAGTAAAGAACCAATGCTTTGCATACATACTAATCTTAATCAAAGCTCTTTGCTAAATTTGCATGGAGTTGAGACACTGAAGTAAGAGCCATACTAAAAATTCAGTGGACTGCTGTGGTATGATGACTTAGACAGTGGAGAAAATGAAAACGCAGATAAGAATCGATGATGGGGAATTGAGCACACCCTTTCGCAGCTTCAAGTGTGCGCATGTTGTTGTGTAAGAACCTGCAAATGTTGAGCTGAGTTGTGTGTGGGCTATATGTTTGAGTTCCACGGTTGCACACACAGAGCGATTCAGGTTGAGCCGGTAAACACACTTGACTGTTTGAGAAAAAGGCTGTGCCTCTGACTCTGGCCGCCTGTCGACTGGGGGAAAGAGGGGAGGAGGGTGTGATTGACAACTTCCTGTGCTGCAGCAGAGCCCAAGCGAGGGAAGGGCCTCACTGTATACGGAGCTGACGGCCAGGGCCCTGGAGGACACGCAGAGGAAGTGGGATAGGAAGGACTAACAGTCCTGAGGAGAGGGAGAGAAAGAAGAGTAGAAGAGGGGGAAAAAGTAAAAGGAATCAGTGCTGCTTTATGTAGGAAGATCCTTCGTTCCACTCTGTCCTGCCTGGCTTCCTCAGACTGAACATCTGTATTTTGAGTGCCAGCTATCAGGATATCATAGTGGAGGAACAAGTAAATACGGTCGAATGCAAAAGTTTGAACACCTGCAGTCACGTGTTTTGTTGAATTAGAGAAAATAAGATAAGATCCTCTACAGGGGACATACTTCCTTGCAAACTGGCATTTGTTTCTGCAAATGTTAGTACAGTATATTTATTTTCTGGGTTTAACATATTCGAAACACATGAAATAGAAAACGTGCCGTAACTTTTATTTTTATTTATTTTCCAGGATATTAAGTTCAGTAAATAAACAGTAGCCGTGTGTTTAATGTGCAGAAGTGTGTACTCTGTGGAGTATGTATTAACTTTATTTCACTTACTGTATATGAACACGTATTGACTGAATTCTTTATTAATGCAGAAATATATATGAAATAGTCTTTGATCGTTACATCGTTTGGCATCCATGCTCTGCTGCTAAGAGACTATATTCCTTGCTGGAAAAATTGTTATGGCCTGGAATCTCTGCACTTGCACAGTCGTTGTAAAAGTCACTGTAATGCACGGATCCAGGCTTATTACTTTAGTGTATTGTATGCAAAGTAGTATATTCAGAGGTGTAGCAGTCTCTGCTAGAAAAGGCGGGTCTTTTCTGTGACGTGTGCATTTTTATCATAAGCAAATCACATAAGAGTATCTTTCAAACATCTGGTCATAACATGACCAGAGAAACTGCAAGCAGTGATTTGTAACTTCATAGATACTATGACAGCAACAATTGGGTTGTTTTATTATAATAAATTTAATTAAGTTATCAGTGGTAAAATTATAAGCCCTCTGTTGCTTTCACTCTAGTAGCCTAAAGCTTCAGGAACATCGAACATGAGTAAAATTTGTCTGGTAAAAAGGTCAGTTTGTACTGAATGGTAGATGATGCAGGAATGCAAAAAACAGAATTCCCTTCGGTAGCGGTTCATTTGTCTTTTTTGAGAGTTGCGCTGAGTCGTAGAGTTCATCTTGTAAACTTTGGGCGTGTGAGCCAACAGAAAAAAGTGGAGAGCTGTGGTTTCATATTTCTCAAAAAACTGCTCAACTGTTTTTTCATGAATATAACACTGCTGGTCACTCACACTACAAATAGTTAACTAGCTACCATCAAAAATACATTCCTGCCCATACTCCGAATGTTTGCTTCCCCTGATGCATTGAGGAGCCACATAGCTCTACATGACACCTCCCCAGACTGCCCCCTACCCCCCAACTGAATTTGCAGTGCAGGGGTCATTGGTTCCAGTCCTGGAGGGCCAGTGTCTAATTTTGTTTCCCTCATCAATACAGTTTCTATACTTGGAAATTAAATCTTCTTCTTCTTCTTCTTCTTCTTCTTCTTCTTCTTCTTCTTCTTCTTCTTCTTCTTCTTCTTTCGGCTGCTCCCTTTAGGGGTCGCCACAGTGGATCATCTAGCAGGACGCACTACTGTCTTGTAAAACTTCCCTTTCACTCTTGCTGCTATCCTTCTGTCACACATCAGCCCTGACACCCGTCTCCACCCACTCCATCCTGCCTGCACCCTCTTCTTCACCTCTTTTCTACACTGTCCATTGCTCTGGATGGTTGACCCAAGATATTTGAAGTCATCCACCTTTACGACCTCTACTCCTTGCATCTTCACCTTTCCACCTGCCTCCCTCTCATTCACACACACGTATTCTGTCTTGTCTCTACTGACCTTCATTCCTCTCCTCTCCAGTGCAAACCTCCACCTCTCCAGATTCTCTTCCACCTGCTCTCTACTCTCACCACAGATTACAATGTCATCTGCAAACATCATGGTCCATGGAGCCTCCTGCCTGACCTCATCTGTCAACCTTTCCATCACCATTGCAAATAAGAAGGGGCTCAAAGCTGATCCCTGATGTAACCCTACCTTCACCTTGAAACCATTTGTCACTCCAACTCCACACCTCACCACTGTCTCACTATCCTCATACATGTCCTGCACCACCCATACTTTTCAGCTACACCTGACTTCCTCATACAGTACCACAGTTCCTCTCTTGGCACCCAATCATATGCCTTCTCTAGATCCACAAAGACACAATGTAGCTCCTTCTGACCTTCTCTGTACTTCTCTACCAACACTCTCAATGCAAAAATTGCATCTGTGGTACTCTTTCTGGGCATGAAACCAAACTGCTGCTCACTGATCTGAACCTCTCGCCTTAGCCTTGCTTCAACAACTCTTTCCCATACCTTCATGGTGTGGCTCATCAACTTTATACCTCTGTAATTACTGCAGCTCTGCACATCACCCTTGTTCTTAAAAATGGGGACCAGTACACTGCTTCTCCACTCATCAGGCATCCTCTCACTCTCCAGGATTTTGTTAAACAACCTGGTTAAAAAGTCCACTGCCTTCTCTCCTAAACATCTCCATACCTCCACAGGTATGTCATCTGGTCCAACTGCCTTTCCATTCTTCATCCTTTTTAAAGCTGCCCTCATTTCCACCTTACCAATTCTCTGCACTTCCTGATCCACTAACTCTCCCCCCGTTCTCCTCCTCTCTCTCTCGTTTTCCTCATTCATTAGTTCTTCAAAGTACTCCTTCCATCTACTCAACACTCTGTTCACTCACTAGTACACTTCCCTCTCTATCCTTTATCAGATACGATACAAGTCCTTTACTCCTTCTTTACTGTCCAGCCTCTCATACAGCTCATCATAGGCCTGAGCCTTTGCCTTTGCCAACATTCTTTTCGCTATGCGACTAGCCTCACAGTACTCCTGCCTACTTCCTTTATCTCTCTGGTTATCCCACTTTTTCTTAGCTGCCTTCTTCTTCTGAATACTCTCCTGGACTTCCTTATTCCACCACCAACTTTCCTTGCCTTCTTTCCTCTGACCAGACGAAACACCCAACACATTTTTGCCAGTTTCTCTCACCACCTTAGCTGTAGTTTCCCAGTCCTTGGGTATACCTGGAAATTAAATAATGAGTTCAAATTGATTGAGCTCGAAATCAACAACCTGTGCTGAACTTAAGCCCTCCTATGTCAGAATTGATGACCCCTGTTGTAATGGTTCTGAGGCTTGCAAAAGACTGCGTATAATAGTAAATATCTGCTTTATGTCTGCAGGTACTTTTTCTAACTAAATGGAAAAGTAACAGTGAAAATCAAAGTGGAACATGCATAAGGAAGGCAAGTTGCCCCCAAGCGGTTCTTCTCTGAGGTGTTAACTTTATTCCTGTTCTTCTATACTGTAGGTTAGCACTGTGTACGGTCTGCTACTATAACTGTCAGTTTTTGTCTTCATCATCCCCGCTCCCCTCGTGTCTTGTAAGGTCAATGTGTTATAAAGTTTAGTTTTTTCTCCAGTTTGATGTGATGTTGTTCAGGCTGTATGAATTGGATTGGTCTGGTATGATTTGGTGCTGAGGGGAGGGGTTGGTGTTTGGCTGGTGTAATTTAATGAAGGAGGCCCATTTGTGAAATTACCCAAAAGACTCCAGCACCCCCCCAAAACGTCATTGCCCCCAGCTCTCTCTCCCCACTCATTATCTCCCTGCCCTCCCCCACTGAGCCACTGATTGCAAGTCATTAAGCAGGCTGTATTCGCTGGGCTTGCTACGAAGGTATGCCTTTGAATCAGAGTCAGGCCACATGTGCCTTTGAAGTCTCTCTTTATCTCTGCTACGCCACTAACTTTAGAGCCCTTTGATAAGATGACTGATTTTTAAGAGGGTTAGCATTTTTGCTTAAATTTGCTGCGTTTGCTGTCTGTCCCTCTCTCTCTCTCCTTCTCTCCCTCTGTCCTCTCTCTCTCTCTCTCTCCGTTCTTTTCATTCCCACTCAGTTCTTCCTCCTCTTCCCTCTCCCTCTCGGGCCAGTGCGCTCGGGCCTGCCGAGTAAACATTCGAAAAGGGTCTGTGTTTTTAATTATCTCCAGCAGGCCTGGTTCAGCTATCCTCCTAAACATATTTTTAAATCATGTTGGCTTGGGCTCTTGGCAGCACTGTGAGGGATGCCTGTATTATTTTTGGCTGACAGTTCTAAGGACTTTGTACGAACACAAAGGAGAAGCGCTCAACCAGGCCGGGTCGGTCCAGGCCGGGGTTGGAGCCTGCGGAGAGAGAAGAGAGCCCAGCTCGGGCCACTGTCCCGGGACTCCTGTTTAGTCTGTCCTGCTGCAGCTCACACATAGAAAAATAGAAAAGCTCAGTTTGACTGGCACTTGCTCCCACAATGGGGGACAGCTGCAGTGAGTAGTCGACAAAGTTGATGACATCGACGTTGAAAAAAAAGTCGACATGGATTTTTACTGTTGATGTTTCGTTTCCTTAAGAAAATCTCCAATTCTCGTATGATTCACATGGTCATTCTGATAGGTTGCAGGATGCGACAGGAAGCTTCTGCTGGCTTCTGTTGTTTCACTACTCTAAAAAAAGAAGAAATCACTTGCGGCACAGACAGAACTTTGAGGTATAGATTGGTTGATTAACATAGATCAGTCAATTAATATATAGTAATCGATAGGTTGGTAGTTCTTACATCAAATTTATTGCCCGTGGCCTCTGTGTGAATTGTACGTAGTGTCTTGTGTCTGCACTTTAAGGAAAGGAGGCCTATAGGTGTTTTTAGAGCTTATAGGTGTTTTTGAGAAATTCCCCGTTGTGACTAATAAAGGCTTATATTACCTCATCTTATTTTAGCTTAGCTTATCTTATCTTGGTTTTGAAACCTTTCAAAAACAATTCATAGGTTCATGTAGTCCAGTGAGGCTGAACCTGATGCTCATAACACAAAAGTCTGGAAACAGACATGTGAAGTTTTGTGGGGTGGATGTACAGTTATTAGGGTGGGAACAAACTCAAATTCTTACTAATCCAACATTCGTACTAATCCAACATTTTATGAAGCCAGAGGTTAATGTAGCGGGCGATGGTGTGCTTATCAACATTGTCCAATGAACACCAAATCTGTCAGTAGCCCATAGATGTAACATAAACTAGAGTTGCTGAAAATTCCCCCCTAAAAACTCAAATGATCCCCTTAAAATCTTGGCTTATTACATACTAACTACAGGGACTTCAATGCAAACTGTCCAAGCTTTCTTAGGTTATAGAAGTGTGCAATCAAACTTTGGACTTACAGGTGGGCCCTAGCCATTAAAAGGGTTAAGCATGTTGATGTGTATCATATGTGCACTAAAAAATTAACATTACCTCTTGCGAAGGGAAAAACAGTTTTGGTAACTAATGATAGCATTTTGCTAGCTATGTTTTGAGAGACATTTTACAAGAAACTATTTACCTTTGAGGAAAAACTTCCTGCTGGAGATGCAAGAAAAGTAGCTATAGCTAAGCTAAAGACTAAAGCAGAGCAA
Source organism: Pygocentrus nattereri (assembly GCF_015220715.1). Lineage (NCBI taxonomy): Eukaryota > Metazoa > Chordata > Actinopteri > Characiformes > Serrasalmidae > Pygocentrus > Pygocentrus nattereri. The sequence continues at coordinate 27,607,576 of NC_051215.1, read as the reverse complement.
AGTAAGTGTGTGTTTTTGTTTATACTGTATTTTGTCTATACTAGGACATTAGCACATACTGAGACATATGTACAGCCAAATGAACATAAAATGTTGTGGCTTCCAAGGTGGTTTGACTTTTGTTGAAAGGACAAAATGGCTTTTCTTAACATTTGGGTTGCCAACCCCTACTCCAGGACTTTAAAAGAGCGTAGACCAGAGAAATTTGAGTGAAATTTTTAGTGAGGCATACTGTTGTTCTCAGCAGATTTAACCACAATCTAGCAACAAAAGTGTATAAGGTTGCCCCCAGACAAGTATCCTTGTCTCGAGATTGTATCAGCCCCCATGAGACTAGCATTCAGGTTGAAAAAAGCTGGTGAGTAGATACTTTCATGTAATACAGTGTTTTCATGAGTCTGAAAGAAACTGGTAGGGGTACTGTGTGCTGTGGTCCTTTTAATGTAGGTATTTTCAAACTGATAATAGCATTTGTGTAATGGCACCAAAAAGTGAACTTTCCATGCTGAAGCACTTCAGGGATCTGCCAACAGGTTCTAGAAATCAAGAGTGGTGCTTCTCATAAATGACACTGTGTAATATTGTTTATTCATAGCAATATAGCAAGTTTTCTTTGGAATTTGTGCAAATAGCATGAAATGCATATTGGATATTATTGAAAAGGGGACAGAGTATACTTGGGTGGCTGTTAGGATACTTTGGGGTGGCCATATATAGAAAAACACAAATATATGTCATTCAGCTTATGTAATGTAGTAATTGTAGTAAAGCATGCACCTTATTGTGCATTTTCATGTGCATGCTTATGTGTTGTGTCTGCGCGAGAGCTCCACCTGCCAGGTGGTTGTTTGAGAGCCGGTGGTGGTTGAGGGAAGCAATGCAGCCAAAAGGAAGCAGCACCCGCAGACTTTCAGCCGCTAATCACTGAAGCCATGTCCCATCCGGCCAGGCTGTCTGTCTGCCTTTCTGTCTGTCTGTCTGCCTGTCTGTCTGTCCACTCAGCCGACCTCCACAGGGAACTGGCTGTCTGCACTGCTCTTATGTTTTGTGTCTCGCGAGTGCGCCAAAGTTTTTGTTGGAGGGCAGCCTGGGAGAGAAAGGCTGCATTTTCTGTTCACATGCTGGATGTGGACCTGTGGCCAGGCCAGAGAGGGAAGGAGAGCGGGAGAGAGAAAGAAGAGAGAATGAAAGTGCACAGCTCGTCTCCATTGACTCTCAGAAAGGCTGAAACAGGGCAGTGTTTCAGGGCCTCCGCACCACTCCTACCTGGCAGGGAAAGCGCTGTGCAAAAGCCGCCCTCATTTCCCTTCTGCCTGACTACATGCTCACACACTTTCTCTCTTTAGCACTTATGGTGACACATACGTGGTGAAAGGCATGCACAAGTCCAATTTTATCTCTCTCGATGTCGATTGTAGATTTATTTATTTCAAAATTTATTTAATTGTATTGAAATTGTGCAGATTTCAAAAAGCTGTAGTTTTAATTCATGTCTTAACAAGTGTGAAATGAGGAAATTTAACCTAATAACACAGAGCTTGTCAGCTGGAGAGCACACTGCATTCACTTTCTTATAATTTGTCACATTTAAATGTTTCAGATCATCCAACTAATTTTAATATAAGATAAAGACAATACAAGTAAGCACAAAATGCAACTGTCCCATAGATGCCATTTTCACCGTGTATCGTTCTTATTGTGGAATTGTGTGTGTTGAGGCAAGTGAGGCCTGCAGTTCTTTAGATGTTCTTCTGGGTTCTTTTGTGACCTCCTGGATGAGTCGTTGATGCACATTTGTAAAACTTCCCATGCCTGGGAAGATTCACCACTGTTCCAAGTTTGCTCCATTTGTGTATAATTGTTCTCACTGTGGTTCGCTGGAGTCTGAGCCTGGCAGATTTCACTGACTTTGTTTCACATCTGTATTTGAATCTTTTAGAACGTGACATCTTGTGCTGCTTTTTGAGGCCTTCTAGCCTGTTTCACAGGTTCTATTTAAGTGACATTTAGATTCAACAGATCTGGTAGTAACCATGCCTGGATTTGGCTAGTGAAACTGAACCCAGTAGTCTATTCTATAGAATTTGGTTAACTGGTTAATTTAGTAGCTATGGGGGCCATAACATTTTCACATAGAGCCAGGTAGACCTGAACACAGACCATTCAAATGTGGATAGCTGACATCTGACAAATATCCAGTCCATTTACCCCTTTAATCCCTTTACAATAAGCAGTCTGCTCTTCTCCTTTTTAATCAGCTCTTCAACTTAAATAGCGAGGCCTCAGCATGGTGTACTGTTTATTTTGATGCATACATGATCTAATAAAGCCAATTTACAGAGTACATTTTTACTTTGTTAAACATTTGAACAGAAATATACTTCACACTTGAGTCGCTTCTGTTGTTACGGCGATGAAACAATCCACTAATAAGCTCTTACTGATCTGCTCTCCATTCTAAATGTGTGCTCAGAAACTATCCAAGTGCATCCAACAGCAAAGGCAGTGTGGAGCTTCTTTTGTATAGGGATAGAAAATATGGTAGCACACTGGAAGATCCACATGCTGGTTGACAGGGACTAAGCCAAAGACACCAGATAGGATTAAGAGCATTAGTATCAGTGTCATTACTGTTTAGGGACAGAGCCGTGTCATAGCAAGCTCTTCAGTTTTGCATGAACTTGATGAACTAATACAGGCCAGTGTGTGCATAATTAGTAACATTTTCCTAGCTCGAGATTTACTGTAACCACTTTTTTGTGGTCCTATTAATGGAGTGTTTGAACACTAATTCATTTCAGAGGCCCTTCAGTTTATTTATTTTATTATTTTTTTTGAGAGAGAGAGAATGGCCTATAGCGAGTGCATGCCTTCAACCCGAGAGGTTCTCCATAGCTCTCTGCCTAATGATGATGTCATGGACCAGTGCTTTGGGTTTTGTGTGCGATGGGCAAAAATCCAGCAGGCTGGATTCATTTAGAGCCTCTCTAATAACAGGGAGACTTCAGAAGGGTTTTTACAAATCCTGCGGCCTGGGGCTTTATATATATATATATATATATATATATATATATATATATATATTTTTTTTTTTTTTTATTTTTTTTTTTTTTTTTATTCATACTGAAGTTGAGCCACGTCATGTCAGATTGACTACACTGGTGTGTGTGTGTGTGTGTGTGTGTGTGTGTGTATGTGTCTGTGTGGCTGTTGAGCAGTGCCAACAGCCTATGAGATCATGGAAAACTGCACTCACTCAATACAGCACCTGGCTGCTGGGTGTCTTTATCTTGTCTTGAACACCGGACCACGCATCACCCGCCTTCACCTTCTTTTCTGTCTCCTCCATCAGGCGGGAGTTGGGGGAAATCAATACTTTAACCACAGCAGATCTTTTGCCTTTATTTGTGTGTGCTTATATTATAGTTATGGGTTTGATTGGGACTGTTTGTCTTTGTGCCACAGACCGCTACCGACAGCTCCTCCAACTCCTCCCAGAAGAAGGAGCAGGTCATACAGCCTTTGGCCACCACCACCTTCTATGAGCCGCACCGCCATCACTGCATCTTGGGGCACTTTCATGAGCAGTACAGGACCTCGGACCGCTACTTCCTGGACCAGGTGGGTGACACGTGGCTGGGAGCACAGTGACCTTTGTGTGTTGAAAAATAAGAACTAACCAGTGAAACCTCTCAGCTGCACCCTGAACACTATGATATTCATACCACCACTACTAGAAGTTTTTCACTATTAGTGTTTTTTTTTTTTTGAGTTGCTGTTTAAAGCTGTGCTATGTAAGTTGTGGGGATTTGGAAACCTCTCTGGTGGAAATGTGAAATTGCACACAACATGCAGAACATGTGCTTTAGACCCCTTTGCTGAGCATATTGAAAGAGAATTCAAAGAAAAAGTCAAAACTTGGTGAAGGACTTTTGAGAATATGAGTAAATGATCTACCGTTGTCCTCATCATCAGCATAATGTTCATTTTGCATTTGAGACCTAAACATCAAGCTGAACCTTCTTTTTGAGCTTGTCTAAAACATTAATACATATAGACATATGGTGTGGTAAAAAAAGCACCCCTGTACTTCTTAATTATTTAAGGCTTTACAGGGCAGTGCACACACCCCATATTTTAGCACATTTTTCATCGCCTAAGTAATTATACTTCTTTTCCTTTTAGCAAAAGATTATTACATAGTGCAGCTTGAAGTAGTTTAAGAATGAACAAAATCAGACACTTGCTTTCTGAAATTTTTACCTAAAAACTCACAGTTTACAGCTCAAAATAATATCAGTCAGTAAAGCATTGCTTAACTAAAACTACTGAAGTCTGTTCAGTTCTAACTGAGCACCTTAATAGATCACTTTAGGCCCAGAACTGAAATCAAACCATAGCTCTAGTTTTAATTGAATATAACATGGGATAGGCATGACAAGAACCGACAGTCTTCTTAATCTGTTTAATGGCATTACCGTTTATTTCTGTAAAAAGTTACTTATATTGGGTTGTGGATACTCATTACCTCCAAATCAAAAAGGCCTCATGCAAAATTAGAAGCTATTAAAGCCCTCCAGGCTTCTTATTCAGTTCTTAATTTTAAAATGTATTATTAAGTAACTACTATAAATAAGTCCGTAACTGCTATAAGGGAAGGAAAAAGCTCTACTTCTGAAATTTGGAAGGGCTACATGCTTTCATAATTTGAACAGCTCCTAAGCCTCAATCTTGTTCCATGTTGCCTTTTATTTTTAGGCAGTTCCCAAGTTCCCGCGCCATGTCAGCTTTCTGGACGAGGAGGAGGAGATTGTGCGCATCAACCCACGTGAGCGCACCTGGTTGACGGGCTACGAGGACTACCGACACGCAGCGGCTCGTGACCGCTTCATTCAGGCCGAGGATATGGACTCATATGTGCACTTCGCCAAGAGCGAGCCACCGTCCAAGCATGACTACAACTACCCGTATGCCCCCAGCCACTCAGACCTGGGCCACAAGAGCCCGCGGGGAGGCTCGGAGAGCGTGGTGGTGGCCACGCAGCCAGCGGCCTTCAAACCCAAGGGCAAGCGGCGGAAAGAGGATGGTGAGCGCTCGCGCTGCGTCTACTGCCGGGACATGTTCAACCATGAGGAGAATCGGCGCGGCCAGTGCCACGACGCGCCCGATCCCATCCGGACCTGCGTGCACCGCGTCAGTTTCATGTGGTGTGCCGACAGCCTGCTCTACCACTGCATGTCGGACCCCGAGGGCGACTACTCGGACCCATGCTCGTGTGACACGGGCGATGATCGCTTTTGCCTGCGCTGGCTGGCTCTGCTGGGCCTTTCTCTGCTGGCGCCGTGCCTCTGCTGCTACCCACCGCTGCACGCCTGCCACCGCTGCGGGGTGGCCTGCGGCTGCTGTGGCGGCAAGCACAAGGCCGTCGGGTAACCCCTTGCGAACCCCACCTACTCCCAAAACTACATGTCGGAACACATGCAGGTGTATGTATGTACTATGGATGGACAGTTCAGCCACATTTGCTGTTCATTTATCCACATTTCTAAATGAATAGTCAGGGACGTGGAAGTTAAGGGTGCTGAAATATTAAGCAACATATGTATGTGATGGTCACATCACACTAGATACTGTACCAAATATTTTGTTTTTTCATTTAATAACTAAACACTTGATGGCCCAGTCGGTTTTGTCAGGGAAACCTAACCACTCCAAGTCCTTGTTCAATTCAGTTAAAAAAAAAAAAAATTAAATTTTAAAGAGTTGATGATGACAGGTGTCATATGTTAACACATATTTGAAAATATGTAAATAAATTATACAATGTGATTAAAAACTGCACTCTAAAACAATAACAGATAAATGTATGTTTTGCTCAACATACTTTGGTTTTAACGTTATTATTTATTAGATTGTGACCTGATCTGATTTTTGAAAATATAAGCCTAATTTGTTGATGAGATGTTGACAGTCTCATTTACAGTGGTTTCATGTGAAATGTTTCATTGTGAAAGAACTTAAAGACTTGAATGTCTTTATAATTGTAGGCAGAAGAACCAGGGCTCGTAAAGTCAATAGCCATTTTATTCACCATCCAGAATGACCTGTGAACCTACACATGTCTTAGTTTTTATATGTAGGGCTGATAATGGTAAAATAGAAATTAGTTTTCATTGAAGTTTTCTTCAGGGACTATTTTGCCATACAACACCCTTCAGCCACCTCTCTGCCATTAATAGATTTAAGGAAATATGTTTTAGGTCAAAATCCCACTGAGAGCAGTGGGTGCTGAATCCTCCTCAGCACCATCACCTACAATGTACGTGCGAATGGTATTCGAATCTACTGATGAGAAAATACTTCAGATTAAAAAAAATTATTTTGTTTATTATACCAAATACATGCCGTGTTTGAATACTCAGTTCTGTCCATCCTCAGTACATACACGCCAGCGAGGAGGAAGGACTCATGTAGGGGCTTCTTGGGCTTTTTTGGTTTCTTTCTTTTCAATCTCAGCCCTATTCCAGATGGACAAAAAGAAGAAAAATTGGTGCATTAAACTGGCTTGAAATTTGTTTTTCTTTTCACACACACACACACACACACACACACACACACACACACACACACACACACACACACACACACACACACGCGTGTGTGTGTGTGTGTGTGTGTGTGTGTGTGTGTGTGTGTGTGTGTGTGTGTGTGTGTGTGCGCGTGTGTGTGCGCGAGCGTGTGAATGTGTGTTCCTGTGTACTTTCCTTTTCTTTTCTTCTGGAAGTTTCTCTTCAGTTCCTTGTGAAAGAAATGGCTCTTTTTTCAGGTGGCCCATTAGAGCCTACTTGTCATGCATTACTTATGCAGGTACTTTATATTTTTACACTGATTTTTAGTTTCAAGAACTTGAATTGTTCGTTTTTCACGTCACGCATGCTTGAATTAGCGAGAATCCGTTCGTTAGCCATGGCCAGCGAAGGGAGGAGTCTCTAGATGAACCAGTGTAAACCCTCTAAACATACAGAACAATAACATGGAGATTAGCCTGAGACACTAAACCTGTAGTGAGGTTGGCGGTGCGCTTGAGTGGGACGCATCTGTGTGTGTGTGTGTGTGTGTGTGTGTGTGTGTGTGTGTGTGTGTGAGCTCGCTGAAGCTTGCATGTGCGTTGTAAAGGAATGAGAACATTGTATCACAGCATAGTATTGTTATTGTATTTAAGCCAAATTTACATAAGCTGCATTGTGAGTATATGTAAATACTGTATACTCATATGTATATGTTTAAAATGTATATCCACAGCCACATTTGTTCTGCAGACAATGGACATTTTCCTTTCTGTTGATTAGAACAAAGGAGGAGGAGCTCTTTTGAATCACCACGATTGATATCCAAAGATTTTCTTTTCATCATATTTATTTTCTCAGTCAATCGAATCACCAGCCAAAGGGAGAAAGGAAGCGAGGACGCGTAGTTTGGCTCTTGCTGTGGTCATATGAGAGAGGACGAGGATCTCCAGCGGGGAAACGTGTATGTTCCTTCATAATACGCTTAGAGGGAAAATGCAAAGCTAGTGTCTGCTTTCCCTTCTCTAACATGTGACTTAGAACACTCACAAAGGAGCAGAAGATGTTTTCTCCTAGACGCGTTTCCAAAGCTGGTATTGTTCTGTAGGAAGCCAAAAAAGAGAGAGAGAGAGAGAGAGAGAGAGAAAACAGGACACCAGAAACTTAAAAAATAAGCTTGCACATAGTTGCTTAATAGAGGGCCATTTGCCAAAACTGATCTCTAGTTTCTTCATCACTATAATATTACTCAAAGCCTTAATTTTAGTGAAAACGAAGCGAGAGCTGCGTCACTGGTTGAGGATTCGTCTCGTGAACGCGTACAGCACTCACTCGGAAGACAAACGCGCGTCCCTGTGCATTCTTTAATAATCAAGAGAAAGTGATGAATATTTTTCTAATTTATTAAAAATGGAGACTCCCATTAGATGAGCCTTTTTTAATCAAGAGAATGGTGTTTCAAATGTAGAAGGAGATAGTGGAGAAAAAAATACAGCATCGTACAATCTGTGAGGCAGCTCTGGTACGTGTGAATAGTCTGTCTCGGACACTCGGACCCACCTGCCCACACATGTGACACTGCAGCCATCCGGTCAGCTTCCCCACCACTGGGCTTTCGTTTATGTCAGCTTATGTAAATCATCCCAGTGAGAAAATACTACTCGGTTTAGCTAGTAGAGTTGTATGTGCACGATTCCCTATCAATGAATGTACAGTACATGGGTGTAACATCTGTGCTTAATATGTAACATTCAGTCTGCTCATCGGAGCACCTCAGAAATGTGCCGACAGACAGGCTGCCGGTATGAGATGACCGCAGTGGTGTGACTTGTTTAAAGGTGTGCAAAAAAAGAACACAGTCCATCAGAAGTCGGGGACGTCTGGCCTTTCAGAATGTTTTAATGACAGTGAGAACATGTTTTCTTTGTTGATTTGCAGCTTCACGTATTAAAAGCTAACCAGGTGAAGCTGAAAGGAACCACAGTTTAAAAGAGTGCAAATTGCAGAAACTGCAATTGTAATGTATCCTGTAATGTTCACTATGTTGTTTTAGGTTTTAAAGGTGCAGTGTGTAAGATTTAGGCTGACATATTAGCATAAATTGAATACAGTATAGAAAACCATGTTTTCGTTAGTGTATGGTCTGTAACTATGAATCATAGTGATTTTGTTAGCTTGGAATGAGCCCTTCATATCTACATAGGAGCGCGCCATCTTCTGACACGTTGGTCAGCCGTGTTTCTATAGTAGCCCAGAACAGACAATCCGAACGCTGGCTCTAGAGCCTGTGTATCAAACACATGGCCAACACAATCCTATCCGGCCCGCAAAAGTATTTTAATTTTCAGTTAATATTAGCCCGTTTCACAATGCCCTGCACTACAGTTCCCAACATGCATTGCAATGTAATGTGCTCTGACTCTCCTACCCCAACAACAGTCTATAGGAGAGCAGTTCTACACAGTTCTACACAATTCCTCACCAGTCTTATCACCAAGGTGCATTTCAGCTGCAGTCTAACCAATATACACTTAAAATTAGCTCAGCAGCATGCTTACTCTATAACACAAGACCTGTGGCCCTGTGACCGGAAGGTTGCCGGTTCGATCCCATGCACCGACAGTCCATGACTGAGGTGTCCTTGAGCAAAACACCTAACCCCCAATTTTTCCCCAGGCGCCGCGGATAGGGCTGCCCACCGCTCTGGGCAAGTGTCCTCACTGCTCCCTAGTGTGTGTGTATTCACTAGTGTGTATGTGGTGTTTCACTTCACGGATGGGTTAAATGCAGATGTAGAATTTCCCCCGTTTGTGGGATTTAAAAAGTATCACTTAAGACAAAGCAAGAGAGGGTGGATCCTCGTTGTCAAAGGAGCGAAAACATGATGCAAAATGAAATCAGGACAGGCGACAGCAGAAAACCTGACAGCCGCTGTAGGTTCCCGATTTGAAAGGGAGGGGTAAGGGAGCGTTCAGTTGGTTGCAGTTTGCAAACTCACTGCTAGCTGCCACTAAATCTTACACACTTCACCTTTAAATGAGGAAATTTAACACCCCAGGCTTAATACACACTAAGGCTTATTATTCAGTAACTACGGGGACTTCAGTGCAGACTGGCTGAGCTTTTCTTAGGTTATAGAGGTAAAACTTTTGGCCTTCAGTTGCGTTCTGGCCATTTAAGGGGTTACGCCAATAACCTGGAGCTTGTTAACTGCTCTTATAGATGAGAGAGACCAATCAGAGGCAACCACTTGCTGTGTACTTGACAGTACAACCACAACTACAGTAATACATTCAGCACAGCTGTGAAAAGTAATATTCATCTCGTCTTGTTTTGTAATTTTCAGAAAAAATAATCGCAATTTCAGTCACAGTCATAAGGCTGGTTAGAAAAATCACAATTAGATATTTAGGTTGAATCATTCAGGTTTATCTACTGGAAAACAATAATACATTTTTGTGACAGTATTTGGGAAACAACACCATATTATATCCTGACATCATTGTGAGGTGACATCATTGTGGCTTAACCATTTGAGCAGAACAGCTGCTGCGTTTTTGTCAACTGTATTTTGCCTGTGATTTAAATTGCAAATATTTTGTGTAAATTAACCCCCAAAGTTTTATTACACACTTCTATAATATAAGACTCGCTCAGCCCGTATGCATTTAATTGTCTGTAGTTGTTGTGTAATAAGCCTTAAGATGTAAAAGCCTAGACTTTTAAGGGGTTAAACTCTAGGTCTGTTTTTTAGGTCAAGTTAATCAGAATATGCACCTTTTCTGGCTTTAGGCTTGTACGCAGAACACAGTGCAGCAGACGGCCAGTTAGTTGTGGTTGTGATGTCACAGAATGCAGGTGTTTGTTTGCTTCTGCTTGGACTCCTCAACTAACAGGATACCAGCTGTGATATTAAGTTAAATTTGCTCACTTAAAACTTTAGACAAATTGTGAATGTAGGCTAAAATTAAAACCTGCAGCTCTGGAGATTTGAAATTGCACTGATTTCAATAGAAGAATAATGTATATTTCAGGTCTAGATGTCAGCACTCAAACCTTTCGGCTCTTTAAACCACTTCATGACCAAAACAGTTTTAATATGTGCTTTTAACGATAGTTTGGAAAAGAAAACTGGTAAATATTTATTTAGACAAAACCTGTACATATCAAGGGAAATAGGTTATTGAACACAAAGCTGAATGCTCAAAATGAGCTCAAAGTATTGGTGAAGAGGGAAATGTTTGTAATTAGTTTGCTTGGCTTATTGAAAAAAGGGCTACTTCTAAAATTTCTAATGAAGGGTGTCCCCACGTTTTGATGGGCAGTGTGTACCTGCACGGCTGTGTTTGAGCAGAAAAGACCGGCCATCTCTGTCGGTGCGTGTCTGAGGTTATGGAGGAGGGCTGCCCGCAGTGCTTTGCAGAGGTGTCAGCTGTCACTGCGCCCTTCGTCCGCAGCACGTCCTTCCTGGCTCTCTGTCGGCTTCTGCAATACTGGCATCACCCTCTTCACCGAAAGCCCGGGTTACCTGTGGTTAAAAAAAGAAAAAAAGAAGTGGAAAAGTTAACCAAAAACATTCTGTCTGTACGTCTGTCTTGGTGCAGCGTCTCGCTACTACACACATTTTACCTGTTTAAAAAAGTGCCTGAAGCGTATTGTTAATCTATCTCCTTGTATACTAAAAAACAAACAAAAAAACAGATTAAATAAACCCTATTGTATTGATTAGTTTTGTTTTTTACAATAAGAATTTTTACCTCTGTAAAAAGCAAAAAAAAAATCTATATCAAGTGTATGATGTACATTTTTATTTCTATTTTTTTTAATCATTTCTAACATGTATGATCGATGTAGCTCTTTGCTTTGAAGAAAAGAATGGAAAGAAAGTACTTTGTAAATACCGGTAGATCATATCAGAACTACCAGAAGCGTGGCCTGGCCAGTAAGTAGTTCTACATGTGTGTCCTAGCTCCCAATAAAAAACAAAAAAAACAAAACAAAAACAGGAGAAACCCAAAAATTGTTAGAATTGTTTGTGGCTTTATTTACTTGCAAACTGACCATTTATCCTCACATACCCTACAAATGGAAATGGCCTTTTAACGGCCCGTATCACAAAGGACTGAATTTTCCTTGCTTTTTTTTTGACATACAAGAGTTTAATGTGGTACATAAACAGTGAAACGTTTTGCCCTTCATTCCCCGAGTCCATACATCCCTCATAGGAACACTGAACTGCCTGTTTTGAATTCATTCCTTTCATGATGCCATGAACACTAATGCATTTACATACATCCACCTGTGCAGCCTACAGCAGATTAGCCCCACCCACTTACACTGAAGTTATAAGGAGTGTTTCAGCCTGGATTTATTTATGAATGAGCCGCAATACAGGGCAGCCAGTCAGAACAGAGGTCACTGTTGGGACAAAACCTCATGGAAGTAAATGGAACAAAATAATTTTGGGCCATTTCTGTTGATTTGTTAATCTCAAACGTTTACCCTAGTGTAAAGGACTGCTGACATTTAAAACTCTTTAAAAATAGTGGAGATAAAAGTTTTTTTTTCTGACAGCCACAAATATCAGTCTTAAAGACACAGTAATGGAAACAGCCTATTTAATTCTATAGGAAGAGGTTGGAAAGAATATGATCATGCAAAAAATGCATTCTGACTGTTTAGTATTTAAAAACCACATAAATGTTATAAGTGAAGCTCAAGGGAATAAACAGAGTACAAAAATATAGCATATGGGCTCTTTAAAGCAATAGTTTTGGGAAAAAAATCAAACTTATAAAAGCTTTAACACAAATATGCCTAGTTTTAAATGTAGCGTCTTTATTTGCAATGGGCTAAAATGCCAATGGAAGCTTATCTTATGTCTAAGTCATACCTTTAAGGTTTATTTATTTATTTTTACAACAGGTGTCGCCGCAAAGCAGCTTTACAGAAAAATCCAGGGGTCCGAGCCCCCATGAGCATCGGCAATGATGACAATGGCCAGGAAAAACTCCATGAGAGCAAGTGGAAGAAACCCATCCTCCTCTGGTCGACACTGGCTAGCAAAACACTAACATAAAGGCAATATCAGCAGAGAATGAGGTTTTAACATTAGTATAAAATATTCAAATACGGAAAAGAAAAAGCAGGTAAATGACAATGTCCAGTTGTTGAATCTCAGAGAGACTTTGTGGTTTCTGATGCACTGATATCTATAAATATAGACAAATGTAAAACAAAATTGTAATCAGGCTGTTAATACTGTCTACTGTCTGCCATGAGATGCACTTCCGACCACTTTTGATCAACTACGTTTAGAGCAGGGGGTGGGTTGCGGGGGGCTTGAATTGTGAACTGTGCCTTTAACTCGTCCAAACACACTCAAAAAATATTTAAGCCCAAAAGTTAAAACTTTTCAAAAGTTAAAAATTCTGTCAATTTTCCATTAAATTTAAATACATAAATCCAATGTAAAAATGGTATTATATAGTATGTTTCTCCATCATGTTCAATAAACCTAAATGAATTAAGTAACGTTTAAATTAGAAGTGCTTGTAGGATTTATGAACTTCTTTTACATCACATTTATGTATTCCTAAAGAGTTTATAGTACCTTCTGAATTCACAGTACAGTTACTTATACTGTGTAAATGTATTAAATGACAATAAGTTACGTTAAATTCACCATTTACTGTCGTCCAAACTGGCTTAAACAGCATCAGCTGAGGCTCATTACAGATACAGGTGCCCTCTAAAGTCTAATGTGAAAGAAATAAACATAACTTATAGATTTCAGCTCAGATCAAATTCCCTGGTTTAGAATTTCTACCCACTCCCAGCTGAACTACTAACTAAAGCGCGTGTTTATGTGCACAACCTTCCTACTGAGGTGCAGCCAGAGAGCTTGTAAACCGGCTCTGGTGCAGCTCTCATGCTAACCATCATGCCAGTTAGCAGCTAACGCTATCATGCAGTCATGCCGTGCTAACATGTCGAGGTCACCTAGTTACAAAAACATGGACTGTTGATTTTGATCTTTAAATGCAGCTAAACATTAAATCCCTGCAGTCCTTTATTTAATCTACCTTTTATACCCGTTACCATGACAGCAGACCTAGCAAGGATGCTAGCTGGCTTGTCTAGAGTTTCTCTCAAAAAAAGCAAAACGAAACTTTAAAAATCAAAAACATTAAAAACTCAAATTAATAATAACTGAATAACAAAGGATGGCGAGATTGTGAAAATAAAAAGAGCTGTTTGATGATGCGTTTCTATTGCACATGCGCACTGACTCCTAATAAGGTTTAGTGGAAAAATCTAATACAATTCAATTAAATCAGTTTTGGGTTCCTCCACATTGGTTTGCATCTAGTGAATATAAATAATTATAAGATAATACATTTTATGTTTTAAGTTTTATGTAAAATATTTGCTTGATGTTTATGATGGCCATAAATAATTTTTTTAGTGTATAGGCTGGTGTCTTAGTGTTAATCAACAGGATGGAGGTGTTAGGTGTGCTCCTGCCACCAGACAGGCCTCCTAACCTCAGCCCAGCCATGTGAAAGCCATACAGGACATTAAGCTGTTTCATTCAGGATGTTTCTGGAAAAGCATATGAACAATTATCAGGGAAGGGGGGAAAGAAAAAAAAAAAGGGGGGGGGGGTGGTTAGTGTAGGGGGTTGGGGGTCTGAGTGGGGAGGAATGTCCCCAAAGGCTTGGCCTGCTCTGCTGCTCGGTGACTGCAAATAGCATCAAACTCCACATGTGCAAACATTTAAGCCGTATTTTCTCGTAATGAGGTCACTTTTTTCCCTCCTTCTTGCATCTTTTTCTTTAAAGAAAGGAAGCTATTCCTTACCTCTCCCGAAAGCCTTTTCGCCTCCTTCTGAGAACAGAACGGAGATCTTCAGAATTTAGGTGGACTTTCTCGTTGGAGTGATTCCACAGAGGAACCAGTTTTCACTCCTGAAGGAACATTTGAGTGGACGATCCTTTAAAGGTGTGCGAGTGCAAGGAAACTTTTTGAAGTTCAAAGGATGTCCATTTAAAAGGGGAAATCCACAGATTTTTCCAAATTTCAAAGTAAATGGTTAAGATGTAAGCCATGTCTTGCAGAGCGATTTGATGTGGAATCCTATATTCTAGAGTCCGATCACAGTGGTGGTGATAGGAACCAGACGGCCCAAGAGTTGAATGCCTCTACAAGGTTCCTCACAGAAAGTTTTTACATGAAGCGGTTATGAAAATGCTGCCTGAAGCCTGAGCCATTGTTGTGTATAGGTTTTTGAGAATATTGAGGCCTAAAACATGTTATAATTTGTTTTCATGGCAAAATAATCCAGAAAGTCGTTTTTTCAGATGAACCACTGTTTGACCGTTGTCATCATTACTTATGAAATTAAGAAGGCGAGGGTAGGTTCACTGGTGGTTGTGGATAGTAAATTAAATGCCTGTATTTGTTGTAAACGTGACCCCTGGTTCCATTCACCACCACTGTAGAGAAATTTGAATGACTTTGTCTACATTGATGATTGCATTTTAAAACATCAGTGGAATTCCCCTTTGATGTAAATGAACTATTTAGTACCCTTTTTTAAAGAGCGCATCTCCTGTTTATCACAGCCGGGATCTGAGTCACTCAAGCAGGTGATGCATGTTCAAAAAAAACAGTCAAACACCCGGAAAACTCAGTAACCCACTGCGTTTGTTCCCCTCTCTGACTACAATGCTTTGGAAGGCAGCACATCAAGGCAAACCTAAAGATGTTGCTTTGGCCCCAGATTTCCTGTCTGGTGGGAGTGTGAGACAGCTGTCTGAGCCGCCTTCCTGTTTGCCTGTTTGGGCTGCTTCTCCACCTGTTGTTTACGTCCTGCAGCGGGTGGTGGGCTGTTGGGAGGGGGGGTTAAGTGTCTGTTCGGACCCTCCTGCACTGTCCATGTCTTTCAGGTCAAAGTTCATGGGCCTCCGTCTGACCATGTGGACCTCTGACCTGCTGGGAAGCAGCAGTTTTAACTTACGGCATCTGCGATATCAGCTATGAAGTTATGTCGTTACACAGTGAAATGACTTGTTGAATTTTAGCCTGCTTTTACAGCGCAAGTACAGTTTAGCAGCTTAGCTCTGGACATTTTGGACGATTAATTAAGCCTCAGAAATTATAACAGTTATAACAGTGACAACAAAATCTTCAGGTAATATGAATTATTATTGTTTCTCACTCAAATCAATGAGACAGGCAGATGAGCTGATATGAAAATGTGGATTCTAACGATATTTTTGAACAGATTAGTGTTTGTATGTAAAAGAGTGTGAAACTGTCACTGGGGCAGTACCCCTCATGTCATTGAGGTGGTACCCTCAAGGATACATCTCAATACCTTTAGTCAGGGAATATAACTGAACCATAATCCATTGCAATTCTATTTTCTAAGCTGTATTGACTCCACACACCCGACTCGTCTCCAGCCTTTTATTTTCCTGTTCTGTTTTAAAACATTCAGTTATGAAAAGGTACAAATATCTACTTTTCACCTGGAAAAATTGATTTAAAGTTCACCGTTGGACCTTAAAACTACGGTTGTAGCTTTGAGGGCACGTTACATTGTTTGTACCTTGAAGAATGAAGAATTTACTTGCACAGCACCTTTATTTTTAACCGTGTATGATTAGATTTAAGTTGAGATGTGTACAGTTTTACTTTGCGAGCATTTTTGGCATCCAAACCAATTTTTAAGTCTAAAGTAATTTTTAATGTAACTGTGTTAATAATGGTCACCAATAGTATAGGGCCCATATCATGAAAACTGATCTTTTTCTTTGAAATAAAAGTGTTTGATGTAATATGGAAACTTTTTAAAGTTTCAAAACATAATTCACCTCACAGTCTATTCATTCCATATATGGAAGCTGAAATGCAAAAACAGCTCATTCTCAAACCTTCCTTTCTGTGACGTCTTGAAAACCAACACATTTAAATTTCCCTGCCTACTCAACCTATAGCAGATTAGCCTCGCCCATGTGGGAAGTTATAAAGGGGGTAGCTTTTTGAATGATGCATAATGCAGAGCAGCCAACCCGGACAAAGGTAATTTACATATATCAGTTTTAAAGGCACAGTAACAGAAACAGCCTGTTTAATTCTAATAGATAATGACAGGATGGGAAATGATCATGTAAAATTAATTATGAGTGTGTTTGGTACAGAAACCCACACAAGCATTTAAGGGACTATTTTAGGGGGAAAAAAAGAAAAGAAAAAAGGATATGGACCCTTTAATAATAGGCTAATTCTAAATTTTTAACCCCTTGACTTTTGGTTTTATATTTCAGTCATTAATCTTGAACATAATGTTCAGTAGCTACTATAAATTACTTTGTCACAACAAATACACACTCACTGCAGAGTGTAAATCGAATTTGAATATAATGAATAACTAATGCTGCACACAATTAATTGTGTGATTCATTATCAGTAATAGAATGTCTAATCAGGCCAACTCTAAATTTCTAACTCCCTGAATCTTTGGCTTAAATTACAGCAATTAATGTTAGGACATACTTAATATTAAGTAGTATGCAAAAGTTTGAGCACATTTTCTAAGTGAAAATAAGTGAACATCCTCCACAGAAAACACACTTTTGTACATTTTAATGCACAATTACTGTTTAGCTTAGTGGGGAAAATATTGCACATTTTATACCATGTTTTTTTCCCCCCTAGTTACTTAAATTCAGCAAATAAATACAATTTGTGCACTGCAATGTGCAGACAAATGTCATATTTAAGTGTGTTCTCTGTAGAGCATTTGTTACCTTTTTTCACAAAGCAACAAAATATTACATTTTGCCTGGGGTGCTGTGTAAAGGACTGTAAGATATGGAGTTATTAGAGTGAGGAATTGACGTACAGGCCCAAATACAGACCTTTAGGTTTTAAGGGATTTACTTTAGGAGTTTAGAATTACATGAGAATTAAATAAGCATTATACGGTAAGCAAGTCAACTGGAGGACACTAGAGATCACTTCTTAGGTTAGATAAAAGCTCTTGTAATTTTTGAGCTCTGCATCTCCGATAGATAATTAATATAGAATTGTTTTCCTTTTTCCTCTTGGGTACTCATCTAACGCTGGGTTGATGAATTTGACGCTCACAGGTAAAAGATAAACTGCAAGGTTTATTAAACGTGGAGTGAACTGATGTAACAGGGTTAACAACAGACCGGGTCAGCAGAGTTAGATAAACAAGCAGGGGTCAGCTATCAAAGACCAGCTCGGTATGCACTGACAGATCAGGAGCAGTACTTTGCAAAGATATGGTGCAAACAGACAGGCTTGTTCACGAAGAAAAACAGGTGATTTTTAATGATATATAGTCAATATGCAAGTGACTGAGATCTACTGTTTGGCTTGTGATTGGTTCATGAAGCGACAGCTCACTTATGGATGGCTATGGTAATGCTGGGGTTCAAATCTTCTATTGGGGTGAAACTAGTCAGAAACACCTGATCTTACCATTTTTAATGCAGTGTAGAAAACATTAATTGTTTCAATGTTGAATAGTAGCATACATATATGTGGTGCCTCTGTCTAATAATTCATCCCAACATCAGTAGGTTGTGAGTTCAAAGCCCAGCCACAGCTGTCCATATCTGGAAGCCCAAGAGGAGAATATGTTTGATGGAGTTCTGTGAAACTGAGTAAACAAACACAAATTCATTACTTTTACCTACCTGAGATGCAGAACTACAAAAAGAAAGGAAGTTGAGGGAACTTTTGTGCTGACTTCTCATTTTTTACAGTGTGTATATAAAACAGATCAGATTTGACACATTCGCCTTCATCAGTGAGCACACAGTGTCCCTGAATGAACATCTGATATCGGTCTTCTCCTCCGGTTGACCCCTCCTTCACGCTGCTGTTGCTTGTGTCCTGCTTTCCTGTGAAGGAACACTGTAGTACACAACACGTAGCAGGATGTTATTGTGCAAAGATAACAGTCCCGAGCTCCCACATCCTCTGGCTGGACAGGGAGGAGCTGCCACTTTCCCACAGTGGTCAGTTAAGGCCACTACACCCCCGCCTGCCCTATCGGCCCATCACTGTCCGCCTGCAGGCATGGTGGCACGCACTGGATGGACACGCTCAGAGAGAGAGGGACAGAAAGAGGGGGAGTGGGGGGATGGGACTATTTGACTCTTGTCCCAGTCTGGCTGAATGTCCATGACTGACCATGCCGCACAAAACATCCTCTATTCAGCCCTCTGCCTTTCATTGGCAGCTTTGGTTTCCCCCCCTGAAGTGGCTTCCAGAAACTGAAAAAACGTCCGGTTTGATCTGTGCTGCTTATTCTCCATCGCTGTGCGTAAGGCAGCAGTTCACAGAGCTCCTCAGAGCCAGGCTCATTTCATGCACGCTTGTTTTTTGGCCTGAATGGCCAAAGACTGTTTGCAGTGGAGTTGGTTTAGAGTACAAGAGGCTGTGGACCTGTGTAGTGCAGACCCACAGGGAGAGGAGCTGGAGTCCATGCACTCTTTAATTCAATAAGTGTGTCCCCAATATCAATGCGAAGACGCATTGCTGAATAGCAAGTCTACTGATTAACACTAATCATGCTGTAATTTGATATTAATATCAATACTGTGCAAAAGTCAGAGATCACCATTCGTTTATTTAATTTCCTGTCAAAACGACCATAACGTGGTTCATTTTGCTGTGTCAGGCCCCCACACCTCCAAAGTGCATTCATTGTTAAGCCCTGGCCTCTGGGGTGGTCAGTCCATTGTTCTAAGACGTTTTTCTAGGTCTTCTCCAAGTAGAAAGCTTCTTGACAGCTAGACATCCTTTTAGAGTAATAGCGCTGAGTTGTCTTCTCACAGTGGAAGGATGGATGGAAACACATGTGGATGTTTTCAGATCTGAGGCAAGAGTGGAGCCTAATTTTCTCCTCTCTCTCGAGACTATTAATCCCACAAAGGGGAAATTCCCAGTGCTACAGCAGCAAAGGGATAGCAAGGCACTCAAAACACAAAGTAACAAGAGGGGAGTTAACAAACAAGGGGACCCCAAGCCATCCTAGGATGACCCCGGGGTCTGTATAGAATACCAAAGATAAAAAAAATAAACCTTGTGCTTCACAAAATGAACAATATCAACATTATAAATAGAAAAACAAAAAATAAAGATGGTCGAATCTTTAAACAGCTACCCTTAATCTGATGGGGACAGTTTTGGTGGTTTACCAGGTCTGACACGGGTGTTAAGAGTCCCATTTACTCTATAGATTTTAATCATTTGGCTAGTTTTGGCAGCTGCCTTTTCACTTCTTTTCCTTTGACTTTCTCCCTCCTCATGCATGTGAATTATCGTATATGTAATCTCATCAGAAGCTTCTCCTGAAAAAACTGAACAACTTGGATTAATGGCGAGTTTGACTGGAATTTAAATAACCAAAGATGGTCTTATCTTGTCTCAGAAGAAAGAAGATGCAGAGAAATTCTGCTGAAACTTTCAATTAATACTAAATTTGTGTTCATCAAAGATGACAGATTTTATGTTGATGTGAATTTGACAGAGAGCTATGTAACTGTAGTTGCTCGCCTATTTGTGTGATCGCAATTAATTAGTATAGCAAAACGGCAATAATAGCTCAACTTCTAAGGGTTAATAGCTGAAAGAAGCCTAGACTCCAAGAGGTTTAGTTGACGCACATTAACTTTTCTACACTGAATTGTTTATCTTAATGGTTGTGCAGGCTGGATTCAGAGCTAGCTGAACTTAGAAGGGGACGATGCAGCTTGTACTCTAGATCTCCTTCCCCTCGCTCTGCACTTTCTCCGACACACACCCTGGAAGCGGATGATATCATTTTTGGGCGCAAGAAGGCCTAATGCTCCTCCTTTCCCTCTGCATTTGTGTGAGGGAGTGAGTGAGGGCAGGGTCCCCCCCCCAAAGCCCAGTTGTGTCTTCCAACTCAAACCAGGGAATAATTATAAAAACAAAAATAATTGTTGGTGAGATCAAACCCGGAGCCCATCAAAGGCCTGCTTTTGATTGGATTTGGGCTTTGTGAACAGCTCAGGGCTGGAGTGGGGGGAGTGGGGGGATTTGAGAGATCTTATTGGGGCCTAATTTAAACGGGCCCCGGCGTGTCTGCCTGCCTCCCTTTGTTTACATGGCTGAAATCTGAAACAAATGTGAACATGATACCCCTCTGTCCCCTGCTCAGCTCCATGCACTGCCTCCCTCTTAGGACTTCGGCTGCACGTGCACACTTGCCTCCCCCTCCTTTCTGCAGCGCTCCCCTCACAAAAAAACAACCAACAAACACAACACCACCACCAACTCCAAACACACTCTTCCTCAGTGAAGCTTTATATAACAAGTCAGTGACTCTCGTTCACCCTGACCCTGTTCCTACTCTATATACAGTGAACAGTGCCCGGAAAGCTAAAACCATCTCATGTTGTCTAGACAATCTCAGGGACGGGAGCTATGTCTATGTATATTTTTAAGGGGTGTCTATCTGAAAACAGATTAGTGGATCCTTTTGGCCCTTATTTCACTAAAGACCTGAGGTCTCCAAGTAATGCCTGTGCAGTAGAGTCCAGTAGAGTTTTACCAACAAGATTTACAGGAAAGTTTTAACCCCTTAAAAGGCCAGGGCCAACAAGCTGGGTGCTGGGGTTGGTGTACCACAGGGTTCGATAGTGGGCAGTTTCTGAAAACTGGCATATTCAGAAAGTCATTATTTGGACATGACTCTGAAGTGATATAGGGTCCCTGTTGGATTTTACAAAAGCCAAAGTTCAGAACCCACTGAATTTGTAAAACTGGGTTTTGTAAGACCACTGAATGTTCAGTGCTCACGCTAAAATGGGGAAAGGTGGCCATGCAGCCTGAAATATCACTTACAAAACCTTCACCTTCCAGTGTCAATAATGATGAAAGACTCTGGAAGCAAGGAAACGATCTTTAACCTTGGAGATTTCCCCTTCAGTTCTAATTGAGAGACAGAAGGCTGGTATATGAAAATGTGTTGCTGGTGATTATGGACAACAGGAAACGTTCTGTACTAAGTTGGGCTGGTTCGTACTCCCCATGGCTCTGGTATGGGGCAGTCATAGTTCAGGGCCAGGCAGGCATTGTGTGACAAACAACCATAAAGCCACTCTTCCACCTCATCCTCAACGCTCTTCCACTGTTCCAGGCATGGAAACTGTGCCTCTTCCTCTGCTGGTTCCACTCTTCCATGCCACATTTACATTTCCTTATTCTTTGTCCATCTGCCTTTGGTCTTTTTTCCCTCCTAAACTCCCTCTCTTTCTTTCTCCTATCTTTTTTTTCTTTCTGAGGCTTTCTCTGTTTATGCTCCAAAAATGACTTCCTTCCTTCCTTTACAAGCAGTCCCCTGGAGGCCTGGGGGAGGTGTGGTTGACAGTCTAGCATGTAATTACGCCCCCCACTGCCCCCTGCTCAAACTTCATGCACATTTACTGCAGTCTGCGTGCCACCTCTCTCTTTCCCTCTTGGACTTTTGAAAAAGTGTCTTAACTTTGGATCCAGCTGGTACAAAGACATAAGACTTTTTCACTTATCTTGGTGCGAAATGATGGTTCTTTGGTAAAGAAAATGGTTCTATAAAGAACCAAAGACAATCAAAGAACCTGTTGCATCATTAATGGGTTCTTTGCATCATGAAAGGGTCTTCGGATTGGTGGAGAACGCACTCTAGATGGTTCTACATAGAACCATTTTAAAAAGGGTTCCATAATTACAGTTCCACTCTTGTTAGAAGCCAAAGACTGCTTTTTGATACACTTTTAAAACAGATGGTTCTTCAAGGGTTCTTTACTAAAGAAAATGGTACTATATAGAGTCATGAACACTCAAAAAATGGAGAACACGCTCTACATAGAACCATTTTATGAAGGGTTCCACATAGCACCAAAATAGGGTTCCACTATTGTTACAAGCCAAAGAACGCTTTTTTGGTACACTGTTATAACAGATAGTAAAGGGTTCTTTAGTAAAGAAAATGGTTCTGTATAGAACCATAAACACTCAAAGAACCCATTGCATGATTAAAGGGTTCCCCTAGCATCAAGAAGGGTTCTTCTATTAGTACAAGCTTGGCATCATAACAATAGCAGAGCCCTTTTTCAAAAGGGTGCTATACAGAACCACTTTCTTTACTAAAGAACCTTTGAAGAACCATCCTGTCTAAGAGAGTATAATAGAATTTTTTTTATAATTTCACAATATATTACCATCTTCGTGTATCTTTTTAAAATACTCTTGTGCTTATAATATACCAAATACTACCATTGAAAAGTTTCGAGTTGCTTTTTTAAATAATACAAAACTAATTTAGTTGCAGACAGGTATATAAAATGATTATAGCTTTCAGATAATACGTAGGACACCAGAAGCTGTAAATAAAATTGAAGAAACATTTAAAATGTTCATTTGAGCCACAGAGTTAAGTTACATTCAATTGTAATACAATTAATATCCAGAATCCATCAGATTTCAGAAGTGATTTGTCTCAAGGCAAAATAACAGGACCTCAAAAAAAGTACATAAATAGATAATAGATGAATAGATAATGATATAAAACAAATGAACACCCTGGTCAAATTGCATGCTTTAGGTGAATATAACACATCCTCTACAGAGAACACACTTCAGTATGGCTTCCTTCCCCAGATTTTAGTTAATTTGACATACTGGGCAAACTACAATAGGGGACCATAACTTTTGCACAGGCTACATTTTATGTTCTCTTTTGGGTCCCATGTTAGAATAAGACTACCCTTGGGAAATTGTATGAATCATTTAAAATTTGTCTATTGGTGGTTCTTAATTAGGTCATAAACATGTTAAAATCATTAATAAGCAGTTATAATGGATTACTGAAAAGAGTAGTAAATCTGTCAGCTCATATTAATATTCATCAGACAGAAAAGCTCACTGTTCCCCCTTTTTTTAGGTTATAACTTATTGATGATTTGAAGGTGTTTAAGACCCAAGTAGTAGCATTAATGAACTCATGCTAAATCACACATAAACTTAATAAATATAGTCTTAAAGTGCTTTATTTTTTTTCCCAATATGTTCAATTCAGCAAATAAACAATAATTGTGTCTTACAATGTGCACAAGTTTGTTTTTTGCAAAAGATGTGTGCTCATTTTCACCCAGCAAATCAACAAGACTTGTGATTTGACTAGGCCTGAACTTCTGCATACGACTGTATTTACTGCACCGCTGGGTTGTCCTTGGGTGACGGGTTCCAGTCTGCAGTTACTTAGAAGAGCACAGCAGCATGTGTGAGGCATTCACTGCACTTCCGCTGTGATTGACGCTTCAAAGCCCATTGGAGCCTGACACAGGCCTACAGCCCCCCCAGCTCCCCTCACTCCATTCATAACTCCATTTATCAAAGCCCTCTTCACTGAAGCTCAAGTAAGAATTACATTTCACTGACACAGTCTAATTTCTGATATCATGAGTTTTAATGGCAGCCTTGGAAACCCCTTCCACTTCCTTCTAATGCTCCACAACCCAAAATGGAGTTTCCACAAATACAATTTCCTTACATGTATCGCCATCTAGTGGATGCCTGAGGAAGGGACAACATTAGCAGCTGTTGAATATGGTATCTTTAAAAAGCAGAATAA
Organism: Pygocentrus nattereri; assembly: GCF_015220715.1. NCBI lineage: Eukaryota > Metazoa > Chordata > Actinopteri > Characiformes > Serrasalmidae > Pygocentrus > Pygocentrus nattereri. The sequence goes on along the minus strand of NC_051215.1, from coordinate 27,583,327 downwards.
ATAATGGACATTATATATATATATATATATATATATATATATATATATATATATATATATATATATATATATATATATATATATATATATATATATATATATATATATAGAATGGTCATAGCAGTGTGTAATAAAAGTATAGCCATATAAGGGGTTAAAAGAACTTCCTTGAAAGTCCCTGAAATACTAGCAGTGGGCGCCAAATGAACTGGTGGCAGAAGTGTTTCAGAGTTAAATTACTGAAAAATAAATTATATTAGAAAAAATATTTTTTATTCATTTATCTATTTAAACCATAAAAGCCGGTTCATTCATAACATGTGATATGTATGAAGTCATGCTTTCTGTTAACCAAATGAAACTGCATGCACAATAGCAACAATGTTTGAAATCAAAGAAAGTTGATTCTAAGGCTGTTTGACTCAGAGCTGAATAAGGGTTTTTTTCTATTCTTACGAGCTCACGTTAAAATTAAGCACATTAAGCTATTTAATGCAATACATGCAAAACAATTATTTAAGATGATCATACAATTCACTGACACATAATACTTATTTTCTCTTTAGTGGTAGTTTTCACAATAGGAATACAATAAATAAACAAACAAACAGACAGACAGACAAACAAATATAAAGTAACCAATAAATAAATCAGCTATTAGACACCATAATGATGGGCACAATGACAAAAAGGGTCAATTTCCCCAACTCTAAGTCTCGACAAAACAGAATTCCTTTGCCACTGAAAACAAACAACAAACCCCAAACATAAATCATATTAACTTCGTATTCTGCAGGGTACATTTTGGTTTGTCCATATGAATTTACATGACCAAATCGTAAGGCAAATTATTCAGTAACTGTAATGTAAATTTTTATTTTATTTATTTATTAGAGTAAAGCAGATTTTTTCTTTCTCGTGTACCAAGTTACCATTTGTGTGTGTGTGTGTGTGTGTGTGTATATGTATGTATGTATATATATATATATATATATATATATATATATATATATATATATATATATATATATATTTTGTGACCTACAGTTAACCATCAGCAGTCATGCATATCTTTGACGTAGTCAAACTACAGAATCACAGACTTGCCAGCATTTAAAGAAGCAAAGGGAATTGAGGAAAAAAGAAAACAACAGCAAGGGGTTAAATAAAAGAAGCATGTTGAGAATGAGTGCTGGAATAGCTATGAGGCCGAGGCTGTTATATGAGGACCGGGGGCAGGCCGTGCGCCTGATGTATAATTACACTCGGCACTGCCCTCAGGTTACACAGAGTGGGCGGAAATATGTAGTTTGACTGGTCCCATGGTAACAACTGGGTCAGGGAGGACACATTTTTTGTTTAGGCCTTTTGACGGCATGAAAGAAAGCTGCTTTGAGTCCCAGCATGGTGTCACATGGAGGAGGACTTCATTACACAAGAGCTGGATTGAATAGTAACAGTAACCTTTAAAACTAACTCCAGCCTTTCGACTTGCTAGTTTCTGTCGCACAGACTGAGCTTTGCCTCATCGCAGCGTGGGAACACTTTAAGGACAGTTGTGTTACAGTTGAGTTACTGCAGAAAATGCAGTGTTGGCAAGTAAATTCTTAAATGTTGTATATCTGATATAAACATATGGACTATTTTGAGAACCTTATAACTAAATTAAATTATTTATCTTACCTGTAACATGTAGACAGACAGTTAATTTTAACTAGTGAAACTAATAAAATCTCTTCACAATAATGTACATTGACAGTAAAGAATATTGCCCCCTCCTGTGAAGTTACAACTTTGGAAAGCATAAATAACTTGTCCTTGTATGTAGCAGTTTTTCATTGACATTTTCAGTTATGAGTGCTGCTGCAGATCTGCTGCTGTTTTCCATCTCTAACATCGCACTGACACCTGGTTAGACTGCTGCTCGTATTCACAGTCAGTGACATATCTATACTTTCAGAAGCCCTAGATACCACAGAGGAAAAAAATCTGATTGCACAGTTTTCCATTAGGCAGTTCAAGAATTTAACATTTTTGTTTGTAAACAAAACCTCAAAAATGGAAAAAAGCCTTACTATAATACTAGCACATTTGAAATACATCAGCCATGAGGAATATACTACAGCAATATAGAAGTGGTTTAACAACACCTTGGATAACATAGCCATGGTCAAGCACCACCTTAGCAACCACATGGAATACCATAGAAATGGCCTAGAAACACCTTAGCAACCACCTGAAATAGCATAGAAATGGCTGAAATGGCCTAATAACATCTTAGCAACCACCCCATACCATAGAAATGGTCTAGCAACCACCTGAAATGCCATAGAGGTGGCCTAGCAACACCATAGCAACCACCTGGGATACCAGTGCAATGGCTTTATCAACTAAATGGTTGTTCACAAACTTTCACCAATTTAATATATAAGATATTGTTTGCAGTGCACTGTTCCACCTTAAGGTTTTTTGGGAGATAATATTGTGTTTTACAAAGTTGCTCCATTCATCACTCAAACACACTGTCCCTTTGTATAAGTGCAGATCAAGGGCCCAGACACTGCAATCAGAGAGCTAAAATGTAAAAGATTAAAGGTCACTTAAATAAACAACTGAACGAGTGTGGGTGAATGATGTGATTTTGAGGCTTATCACTGTTTACAGAGACAGTATTTCAGTGACATGGCGAACGAGGCCTCAAGGAAGCAAGATTTTAACTAAAGGCTAATCAGGAACAGACTTTCATCCATATCGCTACAAAATGCCAAGCCATAATCAATAGATAGTGGAGGTTAAATCATCAATGCAGCTCAGTCAGAGCAGCATTTGAATGGTGGATCATTAGTGTTTACTCCGGTTTTTCCAGATTTTAATACAGAGTAGATCCACCAAACTCAAAGCTACTCATAACAGGAAAAAATGGAAGTGCAGATTTGAGTAGGCGTGTTTTAAAAGCGAGCCGGATGTGTGCGGACCACAACAGAGATGTCACCTTGACCGTGCTCAAATGTTTGTGACAATTACAAGGTGCCACTCTCAGCCATGGGAGGTTCCATTGAAATGCGCATAAATTGCCCCAGATGCTCTCCACTGTTGTTTATGGACTTGGTGGGGAGCAGCGGGGGTGGCGTGGAAATTCAATTTGGTCCTCAGTGCATGCGATTCATGTACTGGAAAAGGATGACTGCAGGATCAAGGCAAAGGGAGCCTTGACCTTGTTTACAGTTGACTGCCACTAACCGCATAAGAGCCTAGCAGGGTTTAATATACTGTCGTGGCCCTTCATACACTGTTCTAAAAACTGCCTGTGGTTCCTGCTATTCATTATAGTCTATGTGTGATAGAATTTAAAACGGTAATGAGTTCAGTAAATGTGAAAGTTATACTTCTGCTGCTGTGCATAATGGAATTATATACAGTACACTCACAACTTATACCAAGTAAATTAAATATATGATACAGTCATATTTTCAGAAAAAACAGCCATCAAATACAGTTTATTCATTTTTCAGGAGATAGTTATGAGGACATTAAATATAAGATAATCCTTTTGCATGATGGAGGTTAAGTAGGATTTTAATAAAATAATCTAAAATATACAGAGGGGACTCCTGACAGCGAGGTGAGACCTCCCAGAGGGAAAAAATTCTTTCTTAACATTGTCTCAAAGAAACAAAGCACATGCCAATATTATACTGATGAAGGATCACCAATTTCTGGACTGTTTCTCCTAAACCTGTATACATCAGTATTTCACTGTGAGAAGCTCTGTTAAGTGACCCTTATTAGTTCCACAATGGTGGAATTTCACTGCCACATTTAACCCATCCGTTCAGTGAAACACCACATACACACTAGTGAAGACACACACTAGGGGGCAGTGAGCAGACTTGTCCAGAGCGGTGTGCAGCCCTATCCGCAGCACCTAGGGAGCAGTTGGTGGTTAGGTGTCTTGCTCGAGGGCACTTCAGTCATGTATTCATACTGTCGGCTCAGGGGATCGAACCAGTGACCGTCCGGTCACAGGGCTGGTTCCCTAACCTCCAGCCCACCACTGCCCTTGGTGATAAAGGATAAAAGCTTTAGTTCTCCTTCCGCACTGACAGACAGCTGAGAGAATTCTGCGATATTAGAACAGAGCTCTATAAGAAAACGATGAGATCTAACACTTTTCTTATGGAGATATTATTTAGCTGACCCTGGGTTGAGATGAATCAGGCACAAAAGAGTTAATCCACATGTGTGACAACACATCAAAGTAAAAAAAATCTGAGGGTTGTTTCTCGAGAGCCCAATTTCAGAAAGGGGAGGAAATGGGTTAAGTCTCTCTCTGAATTTAAACTGGACTTAACCATGTCTAAGAGAAGTACTTGAGATCAAGAGGAGGAATATTTATTTCCTCTGGGCTGGTAAGACCACCAAATCTGTCCCCATGAGATGAAAACAAACTTATCTTAGCTTTTATCTTTGAGAGAGAGTAGAAAATCAAGCTGCTTCAGATCTGTAAACATCCACAGTTGTTTCTGTCCATCCTTCCACTGATAGAAGACAACTCAGCGATGTGGGTCTGAAAGGATGTGTAGCTGTTCAAGAAGAACCTCACTGAGAGAAGGAGCTAGACACATCAAACAAGGAAGCTGAACAAGTAATTAGTTGTAATTTTCTGTTTTTTTGATGCTGAAAAACAAATACATACCTGATGGCTGTCTTCATTGTGGAAACTGAATATATAAAGGGTGGCACCTGATAGAACTGTATGACTAAAAGTTTGTAGACACCTGTTTATCCAACGTTTCCTCTGAAATGAAGGGTATTATTAAGAAGTTTGTACCTCTTTGCTGCAGTAACAGCCTCTACGCTTCTAGGAAGGCTTTACACCAGATGTTGGAACATTGCTTTGAGGATTTGATTGCATGCAGCCTCTAGAGCATTAATGAGGTCAGGTACTGATGTTGAATGATTAGTTCTTTCCAGAGAACATAGTTCCACCACTCCACAGCCCAATGCTGGGGTAATTTATACCCCTCTAGCCAACTTGGCATTGGGCATGGTGACCTTAGGCTCATTCTATTGGCCAGTGCTATTCTATGAAGATTATATAAGCCATGTGTGCTCAGCTGTTATAAATTAGACACCAAATTTTGTTTTAGAGAATTTATTCTATATGTTACATATAGGAGCAACACTAAGTTATTAAACAATCTACGTTATTCTGTGATTATCTACTGTCATTTTTTGGCAACCTTCAAGATTTGATCTAGCGTGCATGTTTATGAATGGCGTGTAACGTTGAGGATGCAGGACAGTATGTGTGGTTTGCGTTCAGCGTCTGCGACTCCTGCTAACGTCTGCATAAACAGCTCCATTCAGTTCCTTCACTAACATACTCAAACAGAGCTTTTCTGTGGCTTCCTGTGGTGCTGTGAACCCACCTCTGAGCTGCTGTGGAGCCACGTTGTGGGCTGTTAGGGGGACGTAATCACCATGGTAAACACATACACACAGGCCCAAACTAGGCCTTAATCAGGACGTAATCAAAGCCCCCCTGCCTCCAACATACCGCCACTCAGCCCACTCAGCCAGGTGATTAATGAGCCCTGTCCAGAGAGAGGCGTCAACACACCTTCAGTTCTGGCCTATGTTCAGAGCCGTGCCTTTTATGGGCTTTTTCAATAAACTTATCACAAATGCAGCTTAATGTGGGTGTTTTTAGGTCTAAATATGAAATTCTCATAAATGCTACATTTGATGCTGTGAGTAAACTCTTAAGTTTCCTAAAAGTAACAAGGGTCTTCTTCAAGTAATGACTATCTAGTCCAGGAACTCATTCTATCCAACAGGGGGAGACAAAGACTAATGCAAAGACTACTTCTGTAATGCTCTGAAGCACATCCATAAAACCAGTGCTATTCAATATTTTGGAATCACCTTTCAAAGGTTTAAAATGACTATGGACAATAACATAAAATTATTTTTGGTAGACCTTTAAAGCAGCTCCAGTGTGAGGCTAGCAGCTTTGAGGTGTTTCCAGAATCTGGATAACATCAGACGCTGAATAGCATCAACAATGAAGTTACAGAAGAATATACATCCAGGATTTTTGAAAAGACAAAAACCTAGCATGAGATTACTATAAACTATGGATTCAGTGGAAAATAAATTTCGGCCACTGCAAATGGTCAAAAATAGCACTTTTGTTTTTATGGGCCTGTGAGCTCCAGAATGTAATTGCCACACCATTTAAGGTGGAGCAAAAAAAAATTAATAAGAAGCTAATAAATGCAAAGCTTTCTTCAAACTTGTTTGCTTTCTTGTGCCAATCTTTACAGATGCATTCAAACAGTTTTAGCAGCAGCAGAGCAACACTGCAATGTTTTTTTTTTTTTCAGTTTCTGTGAGAAACATTAGATGAGCGATTAGATGAACGATTAATCATTGTTCATCAAGGGGATGTACAAGACCAAAGAAATTCCCTATTACAGGATTTATAATACTTGAAAATACATCCTGCAAAATACAGCAATACAACAGAAGCATTAAGGAAAGCCCCCTGTGCCTTGTGCAGCACTGGGTTTAGAAATATTAAAAAAATTCCACAACTATCTGACTTTCTAAATCACTTATCCTTCTGGGTTGCAAGGGGATGGGCTGGAGTCTATCCCAGCAGTCACTGGACAAGAGGCAGGATACACCCTGGACGGGTCGCCAGTCCATCACAGGATACATAGATATATAGGGGTAGTATAGTGTGTCCAATTGGCCTCACCACGTGTGCTTGTGCCACCCTAGATAATTACAGTAAAAAATAACACACACACACACACACACACATAGTACATTGTAATTTGTTCTACATAAAAAAAACAAGGGTATTCAATTCCAGCCCTGGGGGGCCAGCGTCCAGCACAGGCATGCAAACTAGCAATTAACAGATTTTTTAGCAGTAAAATCATCAAATTATGTTGAACATACCTGGAATGAAGCACCTAGAAATAATCTAGCTCATTCTTTTTTCAGTCTATACTGTATAATAACTAAATAATATAGCAACAGTTATCAAAATAAAATAAGTATACATATGCCTTTAGGACAGGAATGTATTTTTTGTTTATGTACTCCATCACAGGCCTCCTCAAACAAACTAGGCCCCATCTGATCACTCTTTATTGAGGCAGTCCATGACTTCTTAAAGCATGCACAGCTAATCCCTTCAGCTACTTAATTGTTCTCAGGAAGCAATGACCTTTCAATTCATTGCACACTAGCTTATTGATCTGAGAGCAATGAACCAGTCTCTTGTCAGCTGGCTTATCAATAAGCCTTTCATCATGGGAATGAGTATTATCACTTCCCCTGTTTCCCCTGTTCAACAAACATTGAGGCCTAATTTTGCTTTGTTTGAAGGATCGGTGTAATTTGGGCTTTGTGGAGTCTTGCAAGCCTGTTTTACATTGTGAAGTTTTGTGTATACTCAGGGACCCCCAGCTCCTCAAAATCATTAATATGGGCTAAAATATGTGTTGTCCTCTGTTTTAATTACATGCTTTCTTGTCAGTTGTTGGTAATGACTTGGGACACTGTCAGCACACATTTGAAACTTGCAACTTGCGACTTGAGCACAGATCATTTGTAAATTGCGCTATATTGACTAGAATAGGTTGTTACAATTTCTGCAATTCTGCAGTACTCAGGGTTATGTCAGAATGCTGCATGCCTGGTTATATCAAATACTAATTTTAGCTCACTTACTTATTTAAATGGGTGTGTGCTTCTCTGAATAATTCACTGACCACAGAAAAAGCTTGAACTAAAAGAAGCCATGATTAACATCTGGCTTTTTCAGTTTCAGCTGGAAGTGCACCAAATTGATCTGATCCATGAAAAAGAGATGTTCAGTTGTTGGTAAAAGTTATGGAGGACCTAATAAATACTAATGGGGATTTTAAGGTATTCTGCATAGTTCAGTCACTGAGATGTAAACAAAGTCATTCAGAGTGTGAAACGGTATACTGTAGAGAAACCTAATAACTGTAGATAAACCTAATAAATCTTTTTCTTTACAGCGGTGGTGGTAGGAACCAGAGGTCACGGTGTCTACATCACAAATAGAATCATTTTATTTACTATCCGAGACCTTCACGTGTCTTCTGAGTTTTAAATGAAATATTGATGATGGTTGAACAGTACTGAATCTGAAATATATGTGTGTATATATATATATATAGTCCATCACAGGGCACACACAGATCAGGCATAACATTATGACCACCTCCTTGTTTCTGTGCTCATTGTCTGTTTTATCAGCTGTATTTACTACATAGGTGCACTTTGTAGTTCTACAGTTACAGACTGTAGTCCATCTGTTTCTCTGCATACTTTATTAGCCCCCTTTTACCCTGTTCTTCAGTGCTCAGAGCCGCCCACACACAGACCCTCACAGAGCAGGTACTATTTGGGTAGTGGATCATTCTCAGCACTGCAGTGACAATGATCTGGTGGTGGTATGTTAGTGTGTGTTGCACTGGTACAAGCGGATCAGACACAGCAGTGCTGCTGACACACACACACAAACACACATATAGGGGACTATTTTCCCATATTTTAGGCCAAAACTCAAAATATTTCAGGCAACAGGCAGAATGTTCATTGCCATTTCATTTAATAGCTTTCTATGGGGAGCTTTTAGAGGCATTAACTCTCAATTCTGATTTGATAAGCTTCTCTAGAACAGAGCATTTCACATAATCAAACCACTCTGAATACAGAAATGTTGAAAAATCTGTGGACTTTGCCTTTACTCTTCACAAACTTACTGACATTATTAAAATTGGACATCGCTGTGTTGTTTCACTGAATTTTGTCATTTTCTTATACTTATAGTTGACAATTGATTGTAAGTCTGTGAAACAGAATGCTACATTACAAAAGGAATAACAACAGGAGCAACATATTAATAAACATCCACAGAATGATCGTTTTACAACAATCAATCAAGTCACCATGTGGTGAATCAAATGTATTCATAAATGCTTAGCATGCAAGATCTTTTTCCCCAGCATTATAGTTACATCTTTAAGAATTTGTAGACTAAGGCCTGCTCAGACCTAAATGTATCGCATTTGATTTGCTTTACAAGTCTCTGGATGGTCAGTCAGCCAATCAGCACCTCGGGATAATTGCTGAAGTAAGTCGGCTCTCAGTACTGGTACATCACAGCCTTCAAAAAGTTAACAAATCCATGTGTGCAATGCCACCAGAATTAATCCCAAAACATTGGACCATTGTAAAAAGAAGTCACTTGAGACGATGTGCCTTAAAATCCTATTTAAAGGGGAGTTTGGGAGGATTAAAGGGTGTTTCTCTCGTTTTTATCTAGTGTTTGAGCACTTGATCACAGAGGCGTGCCCTAATCCGAACATCAATGCAGCCCCATCAGCGCAGTGGCTCGGAGCCGCCGGGTGAAAAAGGGCCTCCAGCTTGTTTAGGGCTGCTTGTGCCGCAGCTATTAAAGCCGCAGGGCTGCTCGCTTTGATGGTTCATGCCCAACGTCTAATCTGATAAAATTCACCCTCCCTTGTGCACTGAAGTGTTTTTCAACAGCGCATCAATGAAAGGTTCCATAAAGAGGCTGTTTTTGTTTATGTGATTAGCTCAGGTTGGTAGAATAAGAGTTTGATTTTTTAAATTTATTTTTTTGGTTTATGTGAATTTATCAGAGGCGCTTTGTCGTGTGAGACAGATACGCTGCAGAGGATTAGAAATTGAGATTCTTTGATACGTATGATATGATTACTGACGTGCCCTTGGGTCTGATCCACCTTAAAGGCTGGTTCAAGAAGTGTGGTTAAAGGGAAATTCCATAAATTTTTCACAATTTTTGCATTGTTAAATAGAGGTAAATGAAGTCATTCAGGGTGGATCGATGTGAAATCCTCCTTCCTAAAGAAACGTACTAAATCAGAATATTTACAGCGGTAGTGATCAGAAACAGAAGTCTGTAACAAAAATAAAGTTTTGTAGTCAAGGAATGTGCATATTAATTCCAGGTTATTCGTTTTTCAGCATTTATTCCTGGGGTTGCTCTGATACGGACTTTTATTGTGAAGGCGGTTTATGTTCATGTGTAAATCAGAAAGAACTGAGAAGCAGAGAGTGAGACATGAGCTGAATAGCAAGTGAGCTGTTAGAGAATACTTTGCTTATGTGCAGTGTAGATGTGGCCAAGAACAGCTGGTTAATAAAGCACCATGACTTGTACAGACGCTGTGTCTCTTTTAACAGTGGCGAAGACTATGGTTATTATATAAAATGATTAGGAAATATGCTGCAGGATGTCCAAGATATTGTTTTCTAATAATTTTGCCAAAATCTTTAGATCTCAAACTTTCAGGGAAAGGAATATGTGTAAGGCAGAAAGTCCCCAAAGAAAAGTGAGATTTAGAAATCCGATAAAGAGGCTGGATTTTAACTCAATAATTGATTTCTCAGTGCATGTATTGACCTACAGGTATCTTGGGCTGCAACTGGATGATAGGTTCGACTGGTCAGCCAACACAGACATCCTGTACAGAAAGGGTCAAAGCAGGCTCTACTTCCTGAGGAGGCTGAGGTCCTTTAACATCTGTAGGAAGCTCCTGCAGATGTTCTATCAGACCATGGTTGCCACCTGTCTCTTTTTATGCTGTGGTGTGCTGGGGAGGAAGCATGAAAAGGAGAGACGAGATGCGACTGGACAAGCTGGCCAGGCGAGCGGGGCCAGTGGTTGATGTGGAACTGGACTCTGTGGTCAAGGTGGCTGAGAGAAGGACATTACACAAACTGCTCCCCATTATGGAGGATGATGGCCACCCACTGCACACCATCATCATGGACAAGAGGAGCATGTTTAGTGGCAGGTTGCTGTCACAGAGCTGCTCAACCGACAGATTCAGGAGATCCTTTGTCCTCAAAGCCATCATGCTCTTCAACTCTTCCCAGGAGGCCCAGAAGAGAAGAGAGAAGAGGGAAGAGGAGAGATGAGGACTGAATCTGAATCTCATGTCAAATCACGAATCATAGGTCTTCCATCTCATGCTTAATCTTATGTTTCTTTATCTATCCATTTGCACATATGGACAGCGTACTGCACATATTGCACTTTCTGCATACCTTATTGCACATCTGGACACTAGACACTTTATTTGGTACCAATATCTGCACATATTTATTCATTCAGTATGGTCATTATATGCCGTTACCTGAACCTCCTCATAGCCTTTTTTGCTCTGCGTCATTCATCTCAGGTTACAGATATTATTACAGATCGTTGTATTTTTCTATTTTTATATATGCCTAAAGTTAGGATCCGTTATATTTATTCTTCCTGTTGTATTGTCTTTACCTTTATTACTATTACTGTACAGTGTGTGTCTGTTACTGGCTGCTGAATTTCCTTTGGGATCAATAAGGTATCTATCTATCTATCTATCTATCTATCTATCTATCTATACTCTTATGTTTATAACATCTTTGAGGTTAATGGCTGCTTGCAAAGCAGAAATCTAATTACTGTCTGATTCATGAAGACTTGCGTAACTCCGGGGAGCAAGGAGGCGGGGTCGAGACAGTCCAGGCTCATAAAGCGAATGTGAACAGATCGGGGTGCAGACATGATAAACACAGAACCTCAAACAAGAACCAAACACGAGAATACATCCATACAAAAAACACATCTAACATCAAACAAACATCAAACATGAATCTTATCAAACGAAGACCAGCCACAGGAAAACACAGGGCTTAAATACATGCGGGTAAATGAGGGACAGGTGGAAACACAGATGGAGACAATCAGGGGTGGAGTCACGAAACAAGAGGGCAGGACTGAAAACCAAAACAAAGAACATGGACAGGACTGGGAAGTAAACACAACAGAAGCACATGGACAGGACTGGGAGGTGCCAATCTTGACAACTTGGAGTTTCCCATTGTCTGATCATTCAAGTGCATGTAAAGGTGTTGATCGGATTACTGACAAAATCAGATTTTCTGCAGTTATCAGATTATCAAGTGCATGTGAATGCACATTTTGTAAGTCTGATTCTTTATGTTTCTCTACAATTCTCCATCAAAACACTCTGAATGACTTTTCTCTCAGTGAGTGAATTAGATGTTGTGCAAGTGGTCTGCAATAAAACTCAAATACATGTACCATGTAAGTTAAGCAGTGAGTAACACAACCTGTATGGACTTGAACCTTGAAAAGAAAGCCAAATATTTGAGTTTAACAAATTCCAGCAGAAATCTAGGGCAGCAACGTTGGGTTTGTTTTTACAACAGCTTGTACTCAACATGGCAAACATGAGAATCTGCACTTGACAAAAGGCAGGCCCTGCTAATCTGTCCCTGTGGGAGTGGTGTAGGTTTTTCTAGTGGTCTTCTGCGGGTTGAACCTTGGGCATCAGATCTACTTTTGGGTTAACACAGTAATGATTCTGGGATAGGTGTGTGATCTGAGCACATAGGTCCTTTGGTGATGATGGTATATACAGTGGGGTCCAAAAAATGTGGGTTTTTTTTTTTCTTACCTGCATAATAAAATGGTTAAGATGTTTTATGCTGAAAATGTAATTTGCACTGAAATAGTTGTATTATATTACAAAAGAATGCGAAGTAAAAGCCTTTTAGTGGTCTCAACCCTTTGGGTGGCACTGTATGTACGAGTTTCTGCTTAAGAATGAGTGTATGAGTGTGATTTTGTATACTTTAATGAAGTGAGATATCTCAGATCACTGTATGTCATGAGAGATGATCATTATGAATTTGCGAGTGGGCTTCAAAACATATTTTTGATAGATGGGTTCAGGCATCTTTTCACAGCAGTCATTGATTGTAGTTTTGCTGCTATCTCCAGGACACATTGTGTTGAATCTGCTCCCAGAATCCTATGACAGTTTGACACTGCTTACATAGAGTGGGCTCGTTGATTAAAGACATATTTCTCCATAATTAAATCTAAAATAAATAAATATTTTAGAGTGGCGTAATGTGGAATGTTCCATTCTACAGTCAGAGTAGTACAGAGTCAGAATTGTTCACAGTGGAGGTGATAAGAATCAGAAGGTCATTAGTGTTCAGTGGCAAATTATGACTATTAGACCTAGGCCTTCAGTTGGACCATAAATGTCAAAATTCTGCCAGAATATGAGGAAAAACCCATCACTGTGATAATGATAACTTCAGCTAGCACCCTTATGGGATTCTAATAGTTTAAACCTTCTTTTAGTTAAGAACTCTGGTGCAGAGCTGCCACTGCTGTTTTCCATTTCTCACTGATTAGACAGCCACTCATGTTCACATTCAGTGACATATCTAGAACCTCCAGAAGGCCTAGAGTGGTATTTTTTCCACATGAAACTGGTCCTCCCTATTGCAAATCAAAACATGATTGCTTGATTCCTGTCACATTTTAATTATGCTGGTGGTCAATCTAACATGTTAGGCCTTCTCCTCAGCTTAGTCCTAACCAATGAGAGAGCTCACTTAGCTGTGATCCAGAGACAAGGAGAAAAACTATTCCTGATTGGCCAATTTTTCACTCAGCATTTTAAGAGTTTAACCTTTTTGTTTTATCATTCAAAACTTGACAATAGAATAAGAATAGTACTGTAATACTTTCAGGGTTTAAATACCAGCGTGATTCTGTTGAACAAAAAGGCACTAAAACTACGAACATGTATTTTTGTAGTTTCCAGAAATCATCTTAAGGCCTAGAAAGCCCTGAGTGCTTAATTACTCTAAAGGCTCCCTCACAGAAAGCTTTTAGATGAAATATCTATGACTATATTGCTTGATGAACAATACATAGAATTGCAACCATTCTGAAACAAGGTTTTGGCCTAAAATATACTTTTAAAAATACATTTGTGTATCTTTATTATAATGTATGTATATCATTTGCCACTATAATCAACGCTGCAATACAACTCAGAAGACATTGTGATCATAGGTTCTTATCATACACCACTGTAAAAACTCTCTTAGAGTCTGTAATTTTCTCTACAGTTAACCAATTCACATCAAATCAATATTAATGACTGTGTTTACACACCAACAATTGAATTATGCAGAAATCTTGAAAAATCAGTGGAATGCAATATTAAATTCTAATGAACAAGGAGCTGTTATTCATTCATTTATTGGTGGGCAGTTGTGGGCTGGAAGTTAGGGAACTGGCCCTGTGACCGGAAGGTTGCCGGTTCGATCCCCAGTGCCGACAGTCCATGACTGAGGTGTCCTTGAGCAAGACACCTAACCCCCAATTGCTCCCCGGGCGCTGTGGATAGGGCTGCCCACTGCTCTGGGCAAGTGTGCTCACTGCCCCCTAGAGTGTATGTGGTGTTTCACTTCACAGGTGGGTTAAATGCGGAGGTGGAATTTCCCTGTTTGCAGGATTAAAAAAGTATCACTTAACTTATTGGGTTAATTGTGATTTATAGATCCAGTAGGATTAGTTACATCAAATGTATTTGTTTTCATGCAGGTTGTAGGGAGGATCTGGACTTTGCACATTGACAGGCCAGTTAAAGTTCATTGGCCCTTGTTAAAAAATAAATAAATGAATGAATGAATGGATGAATAGGGTCTGTGTGATTGTATGAACTATATTAAATATGATCATTATCTTAGTATACTGATACTGTAGTGTAGATAATTGGATAGTAACTGTGAATGAACATGCTGTGTTTCCGCACAGCGGTCAGGGTAGGGAGGGTCACTCAGCTGTAGGACCCCTTCTGCGAGAATAAAGGCTTCTATCTCGACTCTAAAGGAAACTGCACTCATGTGCACAATCTTTTTTAAGATTTTCCTGTGGAGACAGGAGTTGTGTTTGGAGTTCATTATCAGGGTGGGGTTGACTGGTGGTGTCTGATGGGGCCACAGGGGCAAAAGTGCCGTGGCGACTGGCCAGGTCAGGAGAAAGGTCAGCCTTGTTTAGTCTGAGTGCTCCTTTGCCGGAGAGGAGACTCCAGCTTTCCGCTTCCACAAGGCCTGCGTTTTTGCATACATGGCTGTTCATCTGTGGACTCCTGGGAAGTCCGTGACTCCAGCTCACACATCTGAACCGTCCACTTAGAAACAGGAGCACACATGCACAACTGTATTACTGTCTTTATAGGCCTTTGACCTATTTAGTATCGTAGCTAAAGGCTGCTGTTCCTGCATTTAAACCTAACTCTGGCCTTGACCACAATAACTAAAACAAATCTTTGGAGTCTTTTATTTTTTTCAAGGAGAAGAATGAATTTTGCACAAGTAAGGTGTCTTTCTTATGAAAGCCATTAAGTGTCCCCACAAAATCCCTTGTATCTAAGTACATTTGGCTGCAGTAAACAATAAAAAAACTTTTTATTGAATCTTATACATAATAGTTCTGTTTATAGTTCAAAGAAAGAGAAGTCAGCGGCTGCTTTTTATAGCACACCAGAATGATGCACTCATTTTTTCAAAAACAATGAAACATTAAATTACTCAGAGAATGTTTAATTTACTTCTTGAAGACATTGCCTGTTTTATTAATTTGTGCAGTTGACAGTAGAGTTACATATCTCCTGCTGCGTCTTCTAGATTGGAATCATTTTCTATTATTTATATGATCTATTCTAGAATTTAAGAAAATGGACACTGCTGTTCTCTCTGTGACTGTATAGCAGATTTATTCAATAAAATCTTTAGAGGAAGCCACAGGAAGAATGATTTTACAACTTGATAAGACAAGGTAAGATAATATTTTATTAGTCCCACAACAGGGACATTCTCAGTGTTACAGCAGCAAAGGAAGAGTGAGGCACTCAAGAAAATTAAAAGAAATAACAAGAATAGAACCAACAAGCAAGCAATTAACCTTGCTACTCACTTAACAAGGTTTTTACAGTTTGTTACTTGTTACTTTATAGACAATACTACATATTATAAGTAATAATACTATAAGTAATAATACTAAAAGTAAAAAAAAAAAAAATATATATATATATATATATAAACAAACTGTATTCTTTCACAAAAAATAACAATATAAAGGATTAAAAATAAATAAACAATAAAAACTAAAATATAAGCATATTTAACCTGAATTTTACACATAGTATTACATGAGGTATTGATTTACTACTCATGGAAATGATGAGGAGTTAACAATATAAACATTGTTAAAATGATAAAGTAGTTGAGAAGTAGCTTTTAAAGATAACAACCGAATATATGTGCCATAGACTCAACAGTGTCTAAGCAGAGGTGTAGCCAGGGGATGGTTAGGGTGGCCAGTGCCAGCCTAGATTGAAGCATAGCCACCCCAGTTATGGAAAGTGAGACAGTTTCCCATCACCACCAGGTTAGTTGCCAGCCAGTTATACGCTGCATTTAATAATCTGACGGGTTGATTTGCTGATCAAACAGGTGAGTGAATGCGTGCTCGGTTCCTTCAGCAGTTCTTCTCTGTGAGCTACATTATGAAGCAGACTATGCGCCAGTAAGATGAGTTAACTATCGAAACTCAATTGTTTATCATGCTAACTAATCACTTTTTGCAGCTGAATACATGCATGTATGGTATTAGCTCATACAGCGCTGTTTGGCAAACTTTCTCATCAGATTCAGGCATGAACTGTAGTAAAATGCTAAAACACACCAAAGTTTGATACGTTACATTAACATAGTTTTTTGTCTTTCAGTTTAATTTAGGCAATAATTGTACTGATGTACTGCCCTGCGATGGACTGGCGACCTGTCAAGGGTGTATCCTGCCTTTCACCCAATGACAGCTGGGATAGGCTCCAGAACCCCCACGAACCAGAAGGAGAAGCAGCTTAGAAGATGTGTGTGTGTGTGTGTGTGTGTGTGTGTGTGTGTGTACTGACGTACTTTTATATTCATGTGGAAATGATGGACATATTGTAGCCTTCACCACTATTTAACCTGCTACAATTTCATTATTAACAGAGAAAACCTAAAACATAGTTTTTAAAATGTAATTTTAATACAATAATGCTCTTTTATTTCATTTTTTCTTAGCACTGTGCCATCCCAGTAAAATCTCAGGGTCTTACCTGGCCATCCCATTCTAAGGCCCAATCCCATCACCCCTTGCCCCTACCACTTAGCCCTTACCCTTCTGTTTCTGGTTCACGTCTAGGGGTAGGGTGTCCTGATTTTAGTTGGGATAGAGAGCTAGGGCGAAGTGTTGGGGCTACATGGCCCTCCAAACGGAGGTTCTTCAGAGACACACTCCAAAACGAGTGTTATTATAAAAAAAAGAAAAACAGGCAAGATGGTTGCTAAGCAACCAAAGAAACACACAAATGTGAGAATTTTCTCCATAAAATTACGACCTTTTCTTCATAACAAGCATAACAAATGCTGGTAGTAGCTGATGTCTTGATAGCTAAATACACTGTTAAAAAATGGTTCTTCAAGGGTGCTGTAGTAAAGCAAATGGCTCTATATAGAACTTTGAACACCCAAAGAGCCTTTTGCATGGTTAAAGGGTTCTTTGCATTATGAAAGTGGTCTTCAGATCAAACCTGTAACAACAGAAGAATCCTTTTGGGTGCTATATAGAACCCTTCTCTATATAGATCCATCTGTAGCATGTTCCCATCAATTCAAATAACCCTTTCAATGAGGCAGAGAACCCTTTGAGTGTTCACGGTTCTATATAGAACAATTTTCTTTACTAAAGAACCCTGTAAGGACTACCTTTTTAAGAATGATGCTAAATGTCCCGTTCCGCCTTAAATAGCGCAGCAGTTACATTCTCACGCCTCAGGCGTCAGATCCGCGGCACCATTTAAGGTGGAACGAGAAAATTCGTCCAAGAAGCTGGCTGACTTCAGCTTCATATCACTGAAGAATTAGGGGTGGGCGATAATATATAACTGGCCCCCTCTTTGAAAGAATACGACTCCCTAAATGTGACTAAAGCCCAGCAGCCAGGCTGCTGAAATTTACCCTCCTCTGCTGTGACTGCAGACTGACAGGGTCCGCTAGTAGCCTGCTAATGAAATAGCTAATAGTCTTTTTATTTGAGGGACCTGTTTCGTATGGGAAGATTTTCCAGTACCCCTTGAAACTCAGTTCCAAGAGGCAAGATGACACTCAAAAAACATGGGGTAGGGGTGAAAATAAGAAATGGGACTAGCTCTGAGCTACGCTCTTGAAATTAGCTAAAAACAGCGAAGAAGGCGAGAGCTAACAGGTCGGTTCTTTAGGCAGCCCTTCAAATCGGAGGAGGCAGGTATTACTTTTCCAGGAACCCCTTCTCTGAACTTGTCAGCTGCAGCAGGAGCCACAGTGTCGTTTCTCGCATAGGTAACGTTACATTAATGTAAGCACCTCCATCCTACGTGTGGAAAACAGTCCCCGTGAAGTTGATTTGAGGTGTTTCTGTCATGGTTTGGCGTTGTAGTTAGCTAGCTAGCCATTGTACAGAACCAACTTACTCTTATCAAAAATATTTAATTTGAGAATAAAGATTTGACTAATTAAGTTAATACATGTTCAGTTTCCCTGATACCTGTAACGTAGTTGTTCCCTGAGGTTAGCTAAGCAACTTAGATGAGTAGCTTGCTATCTTAGTTAGGTAAGCTAAGGTTAGCCATGTTTTATGTCATGACTATGACAGGGAATTAAAAAAGCATAAAGAAATATATGCTGAACGAAACAGAAAAATGGCAGCTTCTCATCACTTAGTCTTTGTGCTACTCTAACTTTCATAATAGGTTTTTCTGTTATCAGTGCAAGGAGAGAGGGAGAGTAACAGGACAGGACGAGCTGATGTGGAGTTGAGCAAGAAAACAGCACACATTGCAGACAAGATGCTAAGAGACAAGGCACAGATGAAACATCATATTTGGTAAGTATGCAAGCCAGTCAGAACAAATTAAGATGCTGTTATATTACTGGTAACATAGGTTGTATACTGTTGGACTAAAACCTCTTGTCTCTAAAAATGATAGCTTTTCAGGAGAACGAAAAAAAAAATCGTGCTTTATTATTGATGTAAATCAGTGTAACCAGACTTTTTTGTCCATTTGTCATGAAATTTACACACAATGTAAAGGACAGCAGGTATTTTCAAATTATGTCAAAAACAGAAAAGCAACAAAAATGGAGATACAAGATTTTGTTCTGACAGCAGTGATATGATTATATAAATTAAACTCCCCCCAAACGGTATTAAGGTCTGTATGCATTAATCTCCTGTTTGCAGTTGTTTAAGCGGAACATGTTATTTTCCACATTTGTTAGCTTTCACAGTCAGATGTTCAGGTCACAGTAAACAGAATTTGAATGTGGTGTGGTTTCACTTTGTTTGGTTTGAGGCAAATAAATCGGAAATAATGGGTCTTATAAAAACAACAAGTTCTAAATTCAGACTCGTGCTGTAACACAGGGCAGCAGTGGGTGATGTTTCTTTATTTGAGCTGGAGCTGTAGAAAGAAGACAAGTTGTGAGCATCAGGCTTTTACTTTGATAGCTGCACATATGGAACAAAAACAACACACAGTTATTTATTTGAGCAATAGAACACGAGAGGAAGTGTGCTATCGTGTGTTAAATAACATCATGGTTGTGATTTGGTTGCCGTAGATCATCACAGCCGTGATGTTATAGCTATAAAACCTGACCTCAAGTGTTCTATTGCTTTTATACAACAGTTAGAGTCAGAGTCACAAGCTCCAATCACTCGCTGCACAGCCGGCAGTTCATTCTCCAGCTCCTTACACCAAATTCCCAAACTGTCATCACCACTGAGCAGCTTGTGGCTCAGCTCAATTTGGTCAGACTCTGAAGATCAGACTTCATGTTTGGCGAATGGTTGGGTTCATTTCTGGCTCATTCCAGGTTGTTTAGCTGTTCTGCCGCAGCTGC
>NC_051215.1:27380919-27558419 GCF_015220715.1 Pygocentrus nattereri | reverse complement strand
TTGATATGAGACTGAAAGGTGGTCCCTGTCTTTTGCACAGTACACAGTACACATTATGCAGTGTCGCAGTAAAAGTAAGTAAACAAAAATCATGTTTAACTGAATCCAAGTTGTTGTGAAGGTGACATCCTGCATGTGCATATGATGGTGATACTGCATCAACCTTAAATCCCATGTGTCTATATTTGGGCCTGCATTTTAGTTCCTTTGTCTTATAACTACACAGCTTACGTATTAGTTTTGTGGTAGTTACTGAACTACTACTGTAGTTACTGTATTAAGATTTCTAACTGAATAATAAGGCTTTCTAGAATTAACGAAGGATTAAAAACTCTGATGTTCAGACGTACATGTTCATAGCCATCCCTGTATTATTGTATGAGGAAATAATATTTATTTTGATTTATTGATTTACCTTGTGTTGTACTGTATATATCTAGTTTTATACAAATTCCTCTGCTTCGTCCTTGTAGTATTTCATCATAAGAAGTGTTTTGAAGGGGAGGTTTATACTCTCCATCTGCCATTTGGCTCCTGGCTGACACGCTTGCATTTTATGTTCTGCGTCTGCCTGCAGAACTGTATAGTTAAGGAGACTTTCTTCTCGTGTGCGGTTCTCTGGCAGTCTGGCCCACGCGCTCTGTCACAGCCGCTCATGATATCATGCAGCGCCTGGCATGGCTTATCAGCCCGTGTCATTTCCTGTCCGTGTCATGCTGTCTGGAAGCGCCTCGGCCGGCATGTCAAAACATATCAGTCTTCCTATGGTGCGATCACGATGACACAGCCGTTTGCCGGAGGAGTCGAGCGGCTTAAAGAGCCGTTTGCCATGGTGATGCGCTGCCACTGGAGGTCATGACCCCTCAGTCGCACAGAGGGCCCTTTAGGCAGAGGGCTGTCATGGGCCTTGTATGGCTGTGGTGGTCCTGTTTTGGTTGTAACTGCAGGGGGAGTGCAGATCCATGATGTCAGTGGGTCCCTGTGTGTGATATGCATTAGCATTCAAAATTTTGGAATCAGATGTAATAGTAATCGTTTTTTGTGGCAGTCATGTGCCAAAGTTTGGGGTGCCTCTTGATGTTTTATTGGGTTTGTAGATGAAAATGAGTTAAAGAGGAATTCAATCAATTTTCCCAAAATTCTGCATAATTGAATGATTAAGACATAAATTAAGTCATACAGAGTGTTTTGGTGCGAAATGCTCTGTCCTAGAAAAACTTACAAGATCCGAATTGTTCACATTGGTAGCAATAGGAACCAGACGTCTGAAGCATTGAAAAGCCCCTAAAATGAGTTTTTAAATAAAATGGTTATGAATATGCTGCCTGATGTCTGAGGCATTGCTTTATGATACTTTTGCGATAAGTTGCTGATGTAAAACTTATTTTTAAATCCATTCGTGGTGGAGTGGTGTTCTAAGGCAAAACAGTCCCTAAAGAAAACTTATTTTTCAAATTTACCAGTGTTTTATCAGCATTGCATATAAAACCTCAGAAGGCACTTCTAGGTTCACTGGTCTTGTCAAATAGTAAATATGGCTATATTTCTGTTGTAGACATTGTGAGTAGGTAAGTTACATAACATAAACATAAAAACATTAAATGTGGCCTGTTTAAAGGTTTTGTCAAATTTCTTATTTAATGTTTCATATTTTCTAGTATGTTAAACTTATTAAACAGAAATAAGCATTCAAATTGAATATATTGAAATATTAATGTTAACTTATTTTCACTTAGAACATCAAGAAAACATTTAGTTTTACCAGGGGTATTCAAACTTTAGCATACCACTGTATAAACAGTAAAATTATGGGTATACACAATAAATGTTTTCAATATTTCAGAGCAAGATGTTTTTGTAATAGGTTTTGTAACCCTTTCTGCATTCAATCACCACTTTTGGGTATTAATGATGTTATAACTTTATTTGCAATGCCATAAATCCTTCTTGGTCATTTTAGAATTTGTTAATCCAACAAACCTGTAGCGCGCACTGTATACAGTGTATGTGTCTGCACAGGTCCTGACTGGTCTCTGTGAGATGTACAGTGTTTGTTCTGTAATCCCGTCATCCTACACACATCGCCAGAGGCCTCTTACTGAGTAAAGTAAGCACATTTACTTCTGATATGTTGAGGCATGATTGTTAACTCTGTAATATGATTCCAACTAATATGTTGTGTAAGTCAAAGCCCAGTGAGCTGTAGGTGTATCTGGACTTGTTGAAAGGTACAAATGATTGCTTCAAACCTTGTAACTCCATTTATTTGTTTGTTTGTCAGTGTGTTTGTTTGTTTTTTTTTTTTTACATCGTTAGTTTTTTTCTACAGTCAAATATTCTTTTTTCCATTTCCATTTTGATGAATCAATCATATGCAAAAGTTTGAACACCCCAGGTTAAATGACATGTTTGTTGACTTTCTGAATAAAAATAAGTTAGCACGTCCCTCCACAGGGAAACAACTTAAATATGGCAATTTGTAGCAATTTTCTGTTTATTTGCTAAATTAAACATATTGGAGAGAAAAAAAAACATTCAACATAAAATGTGCCAAACCTTTGCACAGAAGTGTGTCCTCTGTAGAGAAGTGTTTACTTTTTTCCACTCAGAAAATCAACAAAACATGTCCTTTGAGCAGGGGTGCTCAAACTTTTACATATGACTGTACATATTACACACGCTCATAAAAATAAAGATACCAAAAAGCTTTTTTAGAGCGATGCCATAGAAAAACAACTTTTATTTACCTAACATAAGCTGCAGTGGATGCTTCAACAAAAACATTTTTGTAAATGAGATGCAAGTGTGAAGAAAAATTTTTAAAGCTTTGCACATTATGTGTCTGTGCACTCTCTCATCACTCTCTAAACCCCCTCTCTAAACCCCCGTGTACGTGGGCTAATTGGTATTAGTTGACATACTGGTCCAGCTGTTGAGGAACAGGTCCCCCCTCCCTCCTCGCCAGCACAGTTCTTGCTCAGCGGTTATTTATGTCCCTGTCCATCATGATGACAGAACACGTTTTACTGCATTTTTACCTCTAATATCACAACCACCAAAGCTTTTTAAGATCAGCAGATGAGCCCATTGAAACGAAACAGATAAAATTCCTCTTTGAGAAAGCAGCTGGAATAGTCTTTGCTACAGTAATCAGTTTAATTTGGGTTATCAGTATCCAGGAACCTCTCTGTGTTTCACTGATTTCGGTGGACGCTCACTGCTTTACCCCTTCACAGTGCTGCAGAACTGACTCCTTTTCTTTTTCTGACTACTTGTTTATTTGGACTTAGTCAATAGAAATTTATAGAAATGTTCAGAGTTTTTGGTTGCAGAAACAGAGGAACTTGCATTCATACATTATGTTAAACTCTAATTGATTGCATTGGTTGTGTGAATTATTAACTCACATGACAGCAGAAATATTTTACATTATGTATATAAGGAATCTGCCCACAGCACCAGAAATGGTCCCGCATGAGGCTCTTTCCTTATATACCTTGACTGACCACTGGAGGGCAGTGTCACCCTTATGGTCAGGCAGAAGGAAGTGGCTCAGCGTGTGCCGAAGAAATGAAAGCACACTTTACTGATACCCGGAGTGGCCGAGCTTGACTGAGCTGGGATCAGGGCCTTCCGCTATATCTCTACAACATCAGCTGATTTCAGTGAGAGGGCATATGGGCATAAAGCTGCCACTCACATGCCAGTGAGGAGAACTAGGCAGGCCTGGCTTTTTTGAGGGCAGGAACCGTTCTCAAATTTTTGCTGATCTCAAACACAGTGTGAATCTGGACAAAAAGCCCTGCTGAATGAGAATGAACAAAGGAAAAATGTCTGCTGTTTTATCTATAAATACTATCTTGGCTCCTTATGTACTTTATTAGTATTTTATTAGCTCAGTGAGTTATTTTCAGTAAATTCCCCACTAAAGAGCTCTTCTGTTGATCTAAGAATTCTTAGCCCTTTTAAACGCAATATTTTGTGCACTTACGTCAATTCAGCACTGTTCATTTTATAGGAGATATTGATTCGTCTTTATTGGCCCTTGATTTATATATATTTAATGCATATTCTCAGCCGCTATAGAGATGTCTGTGGAAGCCGGAACGAGGAAAGAGAGCGGGAAATAAAGAGATCTAGGGAGAGAGGGGAATCACAGAAGTGTTTGATTCCAATTCAGACCTAACAATGTAATAAAAAGCTGCATGGTTAAGCCTGATGAATTAATAAAGGGGAAGCAGATGGGTCCCTGGAGCAGTGTGTGTGCGTGCACGTGTGCGCGTGCGTGTGTGGGTGCATGCCTCACCGAAGCCCCATACAAAGGAATGCTACAGTTGCAGAGATGAGATAATGGTAAGGTGTGTACTAAGGGGCAATACTGCATGAATAAAATATGAATGCTTAGCAGTCATTATCACGCCTTCAGCCAGAATGTGTGTCACACTGTTCACTCTCAGTCTGAATATTCTGATAAATAACGCTGCAGCGCTGATTGCACTGCAAACACTAACTCCTCTACCTAACTAACTCATTTAGCTGCTCCCCAGTAACTGACGTTCATCAAAGTGTGAATCTTTTTTTTCCAGTTTGTGATTTTTCAAAACTTCTGCACAATTAAATGGTTAAGATAAGTCACTCAGAGTGGATGTGAAATGCTTTGTTCTGTATAAACTTACAGAGCCAGAATTGACCAGAACCAGACGGCTGGAGAGAAATGCCTTGAAACTCTATCCCATAGAAAGCTATTACACACAATTGTAACAAGTTGTCTCATGGCATTGTTTTGTGGTCCATTTAAGAAAGAATTGTGGCCTGAGAAAATATATTTTTAAATACTTTCATGGCACAGTAGTTCATAGAGAGAGTTGTGAAGCAAAATGCCCCCCAAAGAAAATTTACTTTCTTTATTTTTCAGATTTGTCATTATTATACAGGGTGTCTCAAAAAATTGACATCATTTGAGATGAATATCTGAGTAACTACATGTCCTGGCAGACGAAATAAAACAGGCTTCATGTTGGACAGTATAAGATTTACTTATCAAAATTTGAACACAAAATTCAGAGGGATGTAGGTTTTATAACCATTTCACAGCTTCACAAATGTTGTGCACCACCTGTGACACGACACACAGCAAGTCGGTAGTCCACCTCCTGCCAGACACCCTGTAGCATGTCTTGCGTAACAGTCTCGTGTGCACTAGTGATTTTCTCGGAAATGCACGCTGCACACTCTTGTTTGACTGAATTTGAGCATATTCTAACACACAAAATGTCTTTTCATTTCCTGTGAACGTCATTCTTCAACCTGGAAAAAAAACATTAAAAATGAAACTTGCTTAGTTTTTACACATTTTGTTCAAATTTGAGATCATTTGAGGGAGAATCGGCTACGTTATTACACTACGAAATGATGTCAGTTTTCTGGGACACCCTGTACTATTATCAGTAATAGATCATAACTCAGAAGACACATGTAGATTCACTGGTGATTTGTTATAGTAAATCAAATCTGTATATTATATATATTTGTGTTGTAGCAATCACGACCCCTGGGTCCTGTCACCACCACTGTAAAGACTTCCTCGACTGTAAGTTTCTATACAATGAACCATTTTATATCAACCCACTTTTAATGAATTTGTTTACATACACATGACTAAGTCACGCAGCAAATTTTAATACAATTTTAATTAAATGGGAATGTGGAATTCCCATTTAATGTCTCATGTAATGCACCATTACAACTGAAGAATTCATTCCAAAGCAAGACGTACTATATGTATTCATATATTGATGCTTTCCAATGAAAAACAAATCTCCAAAATAGTAACTGTACAGGAGAAGGCAAAAACGCTCATACCTTTCAATGTAAGTTAATTAAATAGATTTATTCCAAGCGATTTTAAAACATTTCTATTGGTCCATATTTCATGAAATTTTCCCAAAATATAAACGACAGCTGGTGTGTTGAAATGCTAAAAATAGTGAGAAATGAGGAGAATAAAAATAGACAAAAATGGAAACACGTGGTTTTCTATGAACAGTATATGCGTATGTTTTGAATATTTCAAAATAAGGCACACTAGACCAGTTAAATTGCTGAAAATGTAAAAGTCTGGGAAAGCTTGGTGGGAAAGCTGATGTGAACAGATGACCACAGTAGTAGACAAATCACTTCCATCATTTAGGTCTTTCTCCAAGTTCAGACGGGTTTTCACGTTGAATTCTGTTCAGGGTCATAAGACTGATTTACTTGGGGGTAGAGGGGGTCCAAAGTAAAACCTGTGTCACAAAAACGTTCTTCTGCATGTTGCCTGCAGTTACACAGTTTGACCAGAGAGGTCTCCAATTACCCAAAACTCACGTCATGTAAAAAGAGGCGAAGACGGCGGTAGCGTGTTCAGCAAAGCGGTCGGCATCCAACCGCTGAGATATCGCGACGATTATTGCGGCCCTGTGTTCAATAACTATAGTTAAATACATCCAGTTACCAAGCAAAGCAAGGGGGATAGCGTTTGGCTGGTTTCAAGACCAAGACAGAGGAAAAATCATTGCGGCCGAGACCGAGTCTCAAAACTGGAAACTGGAGCGCTAACGGTTAGCTTCCATTACTGTTAGCTGCATTCGCCTCATCACGCCAGGGCACTAAAGAGTGCACTTCTTTCAAACGAAGACGCGACAACAGCACTCCATTGATTGAAAAACATTTTGGGTGAAATTTGTTTTTGCTAAACTATTCCCTTAAATGGCACAGTGCTATGAAACCTCATACCGTGATGGTGGGGGGCTTCTCCAGCTCTCATCTCAGGTGCTGTAATCATACCAGCGGCGTCATTCAGTGCTGCTCATATCCACTCTTAATATCCTCTGGCCACCCAATACGGGACAGCACACTAGCAATGAAGAGCTGGTGGCACCCAGTCGGTGATTTACAAGTGGCAGCGAGGTCAAGGTTAGAATGTAATCTCCGGGCTGACGGTGAGCAATAAGCAGCCAGCAGCGTGTGAGAGCCATCAGCGGTGCGGGAGTGCGTTTTCTCAGAGCACACGCTGGGGGACTCAACCTCGTTAGAGTATGTTGGGAATTCAGGCCACAACGTCCCCTCAAAATCTCACGTCGTCAGAAGCTGCAGCTTAGCTTTCTTTCATGTTCGTGCTCTGGGTGGAACGCAGTGCGCAGAGGCCCGTAATGACAAATTAATACCTCATAAACACAACAAAATATCCATATTTCATTGGTGACAGTGCGAGCGTTTAACTTTGTCACAACGCATCAGGTTTAAAGAGTCCTGTTTGTTGGTTTGGCCTCTTTTCTGCCATAGTTAAATAATTGAAAGCGCGTCTCCAAATGACTCGAGTCGGCGCTGGCTGCCTTGCTGTCTCTGATGTGTGCTGGGTGCCATTAAGATTGGGGCTTGTGTGATTTCTCACCCGGCGCTGCTCTGACATAGGCGTGCAGGGGGGAAAGGCACATCAGCGCTGTTTGTCTTGCTAATGTGCATGCAGTGACTGGACCCCTGGCTTTCCCCTGCCCTGCCAGCAACATGGGAACAGGCAGCATGTTTGGAGGGGATGTTTATTTATTCATTTCCCTCTGGCTCTGTGGTTTCAAGAGACATAGCAACACTTGGCCAGGCCCCTCTCCCCTGCCCCGGTCACTTCATGCTCAGAGGGGCCCTGCCAAATCCTTCAGATCACAGCTCCTTTACCACACACACACATGCATAGGGCCTCCTCAGATTAATGGCACGCCATTCGTTTCAGATAATCTACTCAGTCTGTCACTGCATGTTTTTCTTTTTGATTGTTTTTGTAGTGTAGTTTGATTTACTAAATGAATAATCCTAATTTTGTGATGTATTATACACGAAGTAATGTGCTGACAATCTCCAGAGTATTCTGTAAATGCTTTGATAAGCCCTATTAGAGTTTAAAGATGTAATATGCTTTCATTTTTCTTATTTGCAGTCTAATACATACAGTATAATTCATGTGTTTGCAACATACATGTATTTGAAGGTAGAGTGTGGCATGTGCTGATGTATTATTGTTTCTTGACCAACTTTTGCACTATACTAGTACAGTTTTACAGCATTTACACTGCAGTGCACTGTTACTCAAGCTACCCCACTGTCCAGCCATACATACATACATACATACATACTGTGGGGTCCAGAAGTCTGAGACCACATTGAATTTCATATATTTGTTTATATTAACCTGGAAATAAACAAAAGAATTCTTTAGAATTTTGAAAAAATCAGCAAACAAATGTTATTACAGTTAAAATGAAGAAATATTACTGATTTTGAGTCTTATCCCTTCCACTGCAGGTTGGGGTAAGACCACATGCATTTGATCTGCACATCACAAACTTTGCACTCCCTGCTGACCCGAGTGCACACTTTCATTGTTAAAACAAAAAGGGACATACTAAAAATGCTAAGACATTTTTTGAAAGAAAGTATTTCAAAAATGATAAGTTTTGCTCAGATGGTTAGTCTGATAATAAAATTTACAATGAAAAAATCTGAGTTAAAATAAGAATAGAAGCATTTTCACTCGTGATCTCAGATGTTTGCACCTGACTGATTATATACAGCACTGTGTAAAACTCATAGCCAGCCAAGAAAATTGTTTAAAGATATTTATCTTGGCAGTTTTTGGCAGTAAAAAGGTGATATAACATTAGAATAAATACAGTGCAGTAATATTGCAGTGCAGTAATATTAGATGGCATAATAAGTAAAATCTCTAAACTCAATGATGCACATTTTGCCTTACAAATGTCATAGTCCAGTGTTACACTCCTAGTCGCACAGTCGAGCCTAAGGTCCTAGTGCCAGGTGCCAAGCATTGACTAGAGAGGTTTCCAGGTCTCCAGTATTTGCTTTTGATGACATAATGATGACATAATTATTGATGATCATTTAGATAGCTAGGTTAACTGGTTTGCTTCTCATCTGAGTTACATGATAGTTTAATCATGGAAAAGACTTATATAATCAGTAATACTTATATAATAATGAATAATAATTATATATGTATAATTAATAAATGGAATGAATTGGGAAAATCACAATGTGACAGTTAATTGGTGTTTAAACATCTACAACTTGATGGCCCCGAAACTTTAAAAACATTAAATTGTCACCTTGTAACAGTTCAACCATGTGAGAAGCTGCTAACCTATGTTTCAAATGAGGAAACAGAAAAGTCCATTTTGTGAAGCCATATTTGTGTGTATCATACCAGGCACCAGCAAGTCCACCAAGTTCCACTAAGTAACATTTAAGGCTGCATAAAAATCCATCTATTAAACACGAGCTAAAGGACATGTATTATATTGGAAAACTCAGTAACATTTTATTTGAAGTGGTCCTTTGTAGAAATGAATAATCTTTTAACAGATTATCAGTAACACATCAGTAGCATATCAGTGAAGTAGCAGTAGTGAAGCATCTGAATACATGAAGGTAAATATCTTGTAGATTTTTTTTGTTACATTATTTACATTAAGTAGATGTGTTGTTAATATGTTACCTTCATTACACAAAACCTAACCTTACCAACCTTACCCAACACCTAATCTTAACCCTAACCTAACCCTAACCCTCACCCTGGCCCTAACTGTCACCCTAACCTTAACCTCAACCTAAAACCTAATCCTAACCCTGGCCCTAATCCTAACCCTAACTTTAACCTCAACCAAAAACCTAATCCTAAACCTGGCCCTAATCCTAACCTTAACTTTAACTTTAACCTCAACCGAAAACCTAATCCTAACCCTAACATTAACCTCAGCCCAAAACGTAATCCTAACCCAAACCTTAACCGCAGTCCAAAACCTAATCCTAACCTTAACCTCAACCAGAAACCTAATGCTAAATTCTAACCCTGGCCCTAATCCTAACCCTAACTTTAACATCAACTGAAAACATAATCTTAAGACTAACATTAACCTCAGCCCAAAACCTAATCCTAACCCTAACCTTAACCGAAAACCTAATCCTAATCTTAACATTGGCCCTAATCCTAACCCTAACATTAACCTCAGCCCAAAAACGTAATCCTAACCCTAACGTTAACCGCAGCCCAAAACCTAATCCTAACCTTAACCTCAACCAAAAGCTAATCCTAATCCTAACCCTGGCCCTAATCCTAACCCTAACTTTAACATCAATCAAAAACATAATCTTAACCTTGGCCCTAATCCTAACCCTAACATCAACCTCAGCCCAAAACCTAATCCTAATCCTATCCCTAATCTTAAACCTCAGCCCAAAACCTAATCCTAACCCTAATCTTAACCTCAACCAAAAACTAATCCTAACCCTAGCCCTAATCCTAACCCTAAAATTAACCTCAACCTAAAACCTAATCCTACAGTCATATGTTTTTGACATGTTACTGAGAGTTGTTTAGTCTCTAAGGAAACACTCAAAGTGTCATCGAAAACAATTTGGAGCTGCGTTGAGGCTGTTTAAGGTGAATCTTTTTTAAACAATGTTCTACTGTAGCTTTGATCTCCCTTTTTTAGGTTGATCATCTGTAACCTTAGTAACTAACGTAACTTTTTGCCTGTTTTCTGTTGACAGGAAATAGTGAAAAAGACAGAAACGAAAGAGATCCAGAGAACGTGTGATAGAATGAGCTTTGATTGTGACTGTACTTTAAGACAGTGTAAGCGAATGCGAACTGATGTAGCGTTTCACAGTGGAGGTGTTCCCAGCTGGTCTCTGGTGGCGATTTGTGTAGTGGTCTCGCAGGTCAGAGGAAGGGTCGCCTGAGAGAAGCCTGCATCATTGCGTCTGTAAAGCTGGCAGGTCTCTGTGATGCGATCCTATTCACACCTCTCTCTCCATTCACAAGCCAAACGCGCATCCTCCCTACAAGGTCGTCCTCACAGGACACACATCATCACTGCAACACACAGACACCATTTACAAACCTGTGCAGCTCTCAGGCTTTTACTTAGGCCTATATTTAGACTTTCGTCATACCAAAGTGCTGTCTGTTAGCGATCGGAATGCCAGCTCGCAGGAAACACAGGGAAAGAGGAAGTGTCGAGAGCGTTGCTGATGATGACCCCATCGTGTTTAAGATATGAGGTTTAGTGTGGTGTCAGGACAGCCTGATAGAAACTATCTATATTACTTAATGTAAAGAGGCGTATACTGTAGAACATGCACTGCACTACACTCTGACGTACGGGGAGATTGCTGTCCTCTGCTGTTTCTCATTGGGGGAAAGTGTAATGTCCAGCTTGGCCAATCAAATCAGACCTTTGTAAGTTGTAAGCCAGTCATATCTGACCTTGATGTTGTGTAACGTGAACATATATTTGTCATCTAAATGTCATCTAAACATTGTGAAATAATTCAATGAGAGGGGAAGAAAGCACAGTTTGGACATTTGCTAGCTTTTCAGTAAGCCTGTGGTTAAATGTATATCACTTTGCCCTGCTTTAGCTCGTTTCTGTGGTATAAAACAATTGAAATTGCTGTCAGTAACACTGTTTAGACATTAGTAAGCACATCATAGCTAGCTAAGTTAAAGATTCATGAGTTGTTTGGATTGTCAGAATTGTTAGATGGTATTTACAATCATTTTTAGCAATGAATAGAACATAGAATTTGTCACTGTGTTTGCACACTGTAAAATTAGACACCTCCATTTAACCCATCTGTGCAGTGAAATACTCACATACATGCACACTGGTGAACAAACACACTAGAGGGCAATGAGCACACTTACCTGGAGCAGTGGGCAGCCCTATCCATGGCGCCTGGGGAGCAATTGGGGGTTAGTTGCCTTGCACAAGGGCGCTTCAGTCATGGAAATGATCGAACCGGCACAGGGCTGGTTCCCTAACCTCCAGCCCATGACTGCCCCTAAATTAAATGGGGTAAACCTGAGCCAGGTTAGAACCGCCGCTGTATAGATCGGTGGTCCGTGACGGGCTAATGTGTGATAAAAGATATTTTACTTTTTTACAGAAGAGTATACAGGCACTGGTGATTTAATACTTTATTGCATACTTTTTTCACAGGATTACATCTTACATCTCCATTTGTAAGATGAGTCTCAAATGAACTTTAACTGCAGGAACATCACCCACTGTTACTCATATCACAAAACCCTAGTATTTTTGTAATAGACACATCATGGCTTGTTTAAATACTTGTGATAAAACACATTTTGAACAAACGACAGGAAAGTCTGTTTGTTATATTCCGATCTACCTCCTCAAATCAGCAGCTTGTTCACAGCACTCAGGTTTATTCACATTCACTCAGTTGAGTCATGTGACTAAAATATTTAGCCACATGACACAATCATGGTCGACTACGGCTGTTTTTTTTTAAACATCATGTTGCTTGTGTTGACTGTAGCCTTAAACTACAACCCCGATTCCAATGAAGTTGGGACGTTGATCATTCAAGCATGCAAACCCCTCCACCACGATAAGGTGGAGAGGATATATATATGCAAGTACACACACATATACACACACATATACAACCCCAATTCCAATGAAGTTAGAACGTTGCGTAAAACATAAATAAAAACAGAATACGATGATTTGCAAATCCTTTTCAAACTGTATTCAATTGAATACACTACAAAGACAAGATATTTATTGTTCAAAAGGATAAACTTTATTGTTTTTTGCAAATATTCACTCATTTTCATTTCATTCACTCATACTATCAGAGATGCTAGCTATTGAACTTTGCGCTGATAACAATCTGGACAGTCCTTTTCCTCTTTGGCCCGGAGGACACGACGTCCATGATTTCCAAAAACAATTTGAAATGTGGACTCGTCAGACCACAGGACACTTTTCCACTTTGCGTCAGTCCATCTCAGATGAGCTCAGGCCCAGAGAAGCCGGCGGCGTTTCTGGGTGTTGTTGATATATGGCTTTCACTTTGCATGGCAGAGTTTTTGTACAAACTTGTACTTATAGAAGGAGCGACGAACTGTGTTCACTGACAATGGTTTTCTGAAGTGTTCCTGAGCCCATGTGGTAAAATCCGTTACAGAATGATGTCGGTTTTTAATGCAGTGCTGCCTGAGATATCGAAGGTCACGGGCATTCAATGTTGGTTTTCTGCCTTGCCGCTTATTTGCAGAGATTTCTCCAGATTCTCTGAATCTTTTGATGATATTATGGACTGTAGATGATGAAATCCCTAAATTCCTTGCAGTTGCACGTTGAGAAACGTTGTTCTTAAACTGTTGGACTATTTGCTCACGCAGTTGTTCACAAAGTGGTGAACCTCGCCCCATCCTTGCTTGTGAACGACTGAGCCTTTCAGGGATGCTCCCTTTATACCCAATCATGACACTCACTTGTTTCCAATCAACCTGTTCACCTGTGGAATGTTCCAAACAGGTGTTTTTTGAGCATTCCTCAACTTTCCCAGTCTTTTGTTGCCCCTGTCCCAACTTCTTTGGAACGTGTTGCAGGCATCAAATTCAAAATGAGTGAATATTTGCAAAAAACAATAAAGTTTATCCGTTTGAACATTAAATATCTTGTCTTTGTAGAGTATTCAACTGAATATAGGTTGAAAAGGATTTGCAAATCATTGTATTCTGTTTTTATTTGTTTTACGTCCCAACTTCATTGGAATTGGGGTTGTATGACCTGCAAGTGTCTTTCTTAGCTGGCATTTAGCCTATGTAGTTAAAGTACCAACCTTCTGTTGATTGATGTTTTCACTATGTATATAAACTTTAAGCTATCCCCGGTCAGGCCTTATATGTTTGTTTAATTGAGCTAATAATATTTGGTAAGTGTAAGTAAGTAGACTACGTTATGCTAGTGTCATATTTGTTAAATAAGGCCTTGTTAGAGCCTTGTTTAAAGGAGACAGCACTGTGTTTTATGATTTCATAGGTTGTGTCTGCGATTTTAGGTTTGTCAGTTAATGATTAATCACCCATTTTCACAAATTCATCACAAATTCACATCCTTAGTATTGAAATTGGTTTACAGTCTACATCCTTTGCAAAATTCCCTTGCTCTTTTCAATGAGCTACGAGTAAAATAAATATGAAATTATGCCACAGTTTTTGTTATGATGACTTGTCCTGCCTTGTTGAATTTTAGGTAGCTAACTGCAGGTATTGTATTTTCATAGCTTGATGACCTTGTCAGAAAATGTGATCATGGGGTAAGAAATAATACTGAACTGAATTTGTGCTTGGTTGGACAAACTGTTAGAACACCTGTAAAAAGTGCAGAGTCCTTCATGAGTTGGACTCTACAGCAGGGGTGCCCAAACTTACAAAGTTCATAGTTTTTTGGGCCGGGGGCCAAATACTCAAAAACAAAATGCAAATAAAGAAGGTAAGTAGGTTTAAAAAATGCTGTTGAATTGTATTGAATAAAAGTACACTATATTTTGTCACTAAAATACTTAAAGAAATACATGTATTATTATTATTATTATTATTATTATTATTATTCTGCGATGGACTGGTGACCTGTCCAGGGTGTATCCTGCCTTCTGCCCGATGACCGCTGGGATAGGCTCCAGCACCCCCCGCGACCCTGACGGAGAAGCGGCTTAGAAGATGGATGGATGGATGGATTATTATTATTATTATTATTATTATTATTATTATTATTATTATTCAATAATAATAATAATAATAATAAACATTATTATTATTATTCAATAATAATAAATGTATTTCTTTAAGTATTTTAGTGAATTTTTAATTATTTTAATTTATATCCTTAAGTATTTAGTTATATATAATATAAAAATATGGGTAACACTAGGTAACTGTATTGCACAGTCCATAAGACTACATGACACCTACATAAACTTGCCAACTGACATAACCCTACATAAATGTTTTTTTAAGCTTATTCCAATAGGTGTCATCTGTCATAGAGGCTACCTAGATCAAAATTGGCAAATGAAACGTTTATAGCAAATAAGGCCTATTGGAACAACCATTAATAAACATTTATGTAAGGTTATATGAGTTGTCATGACAAGCTTATGTAGGTGTCATGTAGCCTTGTGAACTGTACCATACAGTAAAGTATTACCAAAATATGTTTGTTCTCTCATTGGGTGAAGGAGTAGAGTTAGGGTTACTTCATGGCAGGCCAAGCCACACAGGCCACAGTGCTACTCTACAGTAAATGCTCATCTAGATTAAGTTCTGGAGAGTGCTGTGTTCTATGTATATGTGGGGGGGGGCCTTACATGTCTTCATAATACTTTTAGATGTCTCGTCGGACTGTATCAATTTTTCATCCCTGCAGACGTTCACCCACTTACCTGTAGGGCTCTCTCTGTTTAAGCAGAACAGAAATATCCTGGGTCTTTTATGATGTATATTTTAAGAACTTCACTGAGTTAGTATGGGTGTATGTGTTGGGGAGGAGGGGGAGGAGGGGGGAGTATGTGGTTTGTGAGTGAGTTTGTGTTTTAGGCGTATTGAAATGTACCCGGAAAGCTCCCAGCTGTCAGCTTGCCAGTGCTTATTTGGCTACGTAGCAATGCACAAAGCATTTGCTTTGTTTGGCTGAGAGAAAAGATTGTTAATAGTCTACAGCGACTGTCTTATCTTACTAAATAGACCAGAGCTGTCGCTATCAATTATATTAGTAATCGCGGAGTCACAGTTTTAAAGAAATGCCAAAAAATACAAAAGGAATAAGCCATGCATGGTCTTTCAAAGATTCCAAAATATTTTAATGAATAAAAATTAACAAGGAAGCCTTTGAAAAGAATTGATTCAAGAAAAAAAAAAACCTTGTGGCTAAAAGGGCTTTCAATACTGTATTTGTTAGGTTTGTGCACATGTACTCAAGTAGTTAGCCATGCAAGGTGTCAGCATTTGAGCATTGAAATCACTGTTCAGGTGTTTTTGCTACATTTCACCTCAGGAAGAAGAAATATACAGGCCAATAGTTAAATGAAACCATGACTTTGTAAAGTGTGGCAAGTTTCCCTTTTTGATGGAAGCACTATGGCTGCGTTTACACAGCAGGTAAATCTGAATCTGAAATTCGAATCTGATTTTCTCACCAAATCCGATTTTATTGTTTGGCTATTCCCATTATCTTTTAAATGTGACCTGTATGCGACCCTGGCCTGTACAGATCAGCTCCTGAACTGACCCACATGCGCAAAAGAACAATGCTCCATGTGGAGGCTTATCCAGAGGTAAACAGTCATGCCGGCCAGTGAACGCCAGTCGCTCCTGGAGCTTTCAGTTTCGTCTTTGCCAGCATCACAGGAGCAATTATGAAATTCCAATGCTTGACAGCTGGGCACATCACCCACAGTGTGTTCGAGTTCACTGTCAAAAGGGCACGCTTTTCTGTCACTTCTTTGGTTTTAAACTGTTGTTTGATGTTGAGGCTGGTCTCTTCTGGCCGCACTCGGCCGTTTCGTTCAAAAGCTCTTTAAACACAGAGTGGCTGCGAGGAGTCTCCTAATTATTGGTACAGAAATATCAGCCTAAATGTTTACATGTCTCAACAGCGCAAAATTATGATGAATGTTGAGTTGGACTGTAGTAAAAGTCGCATGAATTCCGATCAGATCGGATACAGATCGGATTTCAATACCACATAAGAAAGCTTCTCAAATCGGAATTGAAAATGTCAGATTCAGTGTGTTTTTTGCTGTTCACACAGCCACACAGACACACACCTGTGTCACATGTGAGGAAAGAGGTTGGATTTGGGCCACTTTGACCTGCTTTGTAAACGCAGCCTAAAAGACTTTGGATTCACATGTCTTTCTCCATTGTTATCCATTCTTGAGAAGGTTATTAAGTTATCTTGGAAAGCAACATTTGTTAGACTGTAATAACGACAAGATATTGTGATGATAATAATGATGATGCTGATAATGATAGTAATAATAATAAAGATACAGATAGGGCAGCTGGCTCCAATGTGGCTTTTTTGCTAACTACTGTAATGCTAGCTGATGTTAGCTAGGTCAAGAAACAGTGAAAATGTTGGCATGTCGTCCACTGAGGAGAAAAGATCTCATGTAGAAGACAGTGAGTCTTTTATTGGTTAGCTCAAGTAGCTCATCTAAAGGGGCAGCCTTCAACACAACAACCTACTAATTTCTCTCAGCTATTTTTACATAATAGAACATGTTATAGATGTATTCTGGTATGTGCTGTTACCAGTAGTGGATGAAGTACACAAACCATGTACTTGAGTTAAAGTAACGATACCCAGGGTAAACTAGTGCTTCAGTAAAACAGTTCCTCCCTTTAGACCTCCACTTGAGTTAAAGTGCTAAAGTATTTGCCTTCAAATGTACTTAAGTATTGAAAGTGAAAGTACTAAAAGATTAATTATGACTCTAATGTCCTATTACTGTTTTTGTAACAAAATTCCTGATTCATTAACTCAGCTGAAAATACTCAAGTGTCTCTCGTTAAACCTGTCTTTTAATAGAATGTCATTAATTAGTGATGCTGATGTCTATTAAAATTATCATAAGCGCAAAACACTGAAGGCGCTGAGCGGCTCTGTGATCACTTTTTACAGACAAGCAAAGTTTCAGTTTAAGATTTATTTGTAACTTAGTTCCAAGTTTAATTTTAATAAAAACTGGCTTTAAACTCAGGATCACAAATGAGTTTCCTTTATTATATTGATCTGTAGGTCTCTGTTCATAAACATAAACCAGCCAAAACTAATTTACTATAAAATGAAAGTGTTTGTATAAATTCAGAAAAAAGACGCTTCAGTCACGACTGCATATGTGGACATATTTCTATATTGTGGTCTATTTACACAAAGTTAGGTTAGTTCATCATTTATGTTGAATAAACTCATAGCCAAAATTTTACACTGCTGCACTGACGTTGAAC
This sequence comes from Pygocentrus nattereri, assembly GCF_015220715.1. Classification (NCBI taxonomy): domain Eukaryota; kingdom Metazoa; phylum Chordata; class Actinopteri; order Characiformes; family Serrasalmidae; genus Pygocentrus; species Pygocentrus nattereri. The sequence goes on along the minus strand of NC_051215.1, from coordinate 27,540,538 downwards.
CATGTGCTGCACTGGGTCAGTATCACCAACAGTTCAAAACAAGCTTTTTTTATACACACATAAGCCAAAAGGAACGACATATTTCTCAAAATGTAGTGGAGTAAAAAGTAAGATATCTGACTTTGAAATGTAGTGGAGTGAAAGTAAAAAGTCACCCAAATGGAAAAACTTCATTAAAGTACAGATACATGAAAAAACTACTTAAGTACAGTAACAAATTACAACCCCAATTCCAATGAAGTTTGGACGTTGTGTAAAACATAAATGAAACAGAATACGATGATTTGCAAATCCTTTTCAACCTATATTCAATTGAATACACTACAAATACACGACACAATACACTACTCTTCATAATGCGCCACACATTTTCAATGGGAGACAGGTCTGGACTGCAGGCAGGCCAGTCTAGTACCCGCACTCTTTTACTACTGTTGTAACACGTGCAGAATGTGGCTTGGCATTGTCTTGCTGAAATAAGCAGGACGTCCCTGAAAAAGACGCTGCTTGGATGGCAGCATATGTTGCTCCAAAACCTGTATGTACCTTTCAGCATTAATGGTGCCTTCACAGATGTGCAAGTTACCCATGACATGGGCACTAACACACCCCCACACCATCAGAGATGCTGGCTTTTGAACTTTGTGCTGAGAACAATCTGGACAGTCCTTTTCCTCTTTAGCCCGGAGGACACGACGTCCATGATTTCCAAAACCAATTTGAAATGTGGACTCGTCAGACCACAGGACACTTTTCCCACTTTGCATCAGTCCATCTCAGATGAGCTCAGGCCCAGAGAAGCCGGCGGTGTTTCTGGGTGTTGTTGATATATGGCTTTCACTTTGGCAGAGTTTTAACTTGCACTTGTAGATGGAGCGACGAACTGTGTTCACTGACAGTGGTTTTCTGAAGTGTTCCTGAGCCCATGTGGTAATATCTGTTACAGAATGATGTCGGTTTTTAATGCAGTGCCGCCTGAGGGATCGAAGGTCACGGGCATTCACTGTTGGTTTTCTGCCTTGCCGCTTACTTGCAGAGATTTCTCCAGATTCTCTGATGATATTATGATTTTGATGATATTATGGACTGTAGTTGATGAAATCCCTAAATTCCTTGCAGTTGCATGTTGAGAAACATTTTTCTTAAACTGTTGGACTATTTGCTCACGCAGTTGTTCACAAAGTGGTGAAGCTCACCCCATCCTTGCTTGTGAACGACTGAGCTTTTCAGGGATGCTCCCTTTATACCCAATCTGACTTCTTCAAGGTTCGACGTGTTGTGCGTTCAGAGATGGTTTTCTGCATTCCTTGGTTGTAACAAGTGGTTATTTGAGTTACTGTTGCCTTTCTATCATCTGGAACCAGTCTGCCCATTCTCCTCTGCCCTCTCACATCAACAAGGCATTTTCGTCCACACAACTGCTGCTCACTGGATATTTTCTCTTTTTCTGACCGTTCTCTGTAAACCCCAGAGATGGTTGTGCGAGAAAATCCCAGTAGATCAGCAGTTTCAGAAATACTCAGACTGGCCCGACTGGCACCAACAACCACGCCACGTTCAAAGTCACTGAAATCACCTTTCTTCCCCATTCTGATGCTCGGTCTGCACTTCAGCAAGTTGTCTTGACCACTTCTACATGCCTAAATGCATTGAGTTGTGGCCGTGTGATTAGTTGATAAGTTATTTGTGTTACCAAGCAATTGAGCAATTGTACCTAATATAGTGGCCGGTGAGTGTATAACACACACACACACACACACATACATATATATATATATATATATATATATATATATATATATATATATAAACTGTAACTATATATATAAACTGTAACTATATATAACTGATTAATTATTCATTGAGAAGGTTCCTTTTTTACTAAGGGGATTTTTCCAATAATCCACTAATCAAGTCTAATTGAGAAATCATGTCCTAAAATAAACCCAAAAGTACCCTGCAGGGCGTACATCTCTCTCTCTCTCGCTCTCTCTCTCTCTCTCTCTCTCTCTCTCGTATTACATGACATAGCTCTGATAAGTAGCCCTTAAGTGTGAGGCCATTGATTCTTAAAGATGAGGAGAAAAGATAAATGTAAAAAGGATCTGTACCCCTTTATTCCTGTGTGATGCTCAGATCCACTGGATATCAATAGGAGGATCAATGCCTCGAGCTTTGGAGTGTCACATGCGATGTGTCACTGTATGAGTGTGTGCTATAGGCATGTGATTGCAGGTCGGTTTGCTGATTCATCAAAACTCTTACATTTGCTATCATTAGATCCTCAGCAACTGGGAGATCTATGTACTCACTGAGTTTATTCATTCATGTGTTATTTCATATTTTAATACATTGTTTTATGTGATCATTTTATTTAAAACATTAAAACATATCAGTTAGACAAGCAAAAATATACCTGTTTATTTTTTGTAGCAGTGCAAAAAGGAACACCTATTTATATTTTTAAAAAGGTATCTGTGAACCATAGTCTTACACTATTAAGCCCATTGTTTGAAACCATTTATCTGGGCAGTAAATGAGTTTTTGCTAGTAAAACACTATATAACATTAGGATAAATGTAAATATAGTAAAATGTAGGGAGAGTAGATGTATTAGATGATAACAGCACTAGGCTGCTATGAGGAGAGGATTGTAAAAGGTTGAATGAACACATCCCGTACATAAAATCACTGTTTAGTACAGTAATAGTATTTATGTTCTTCTAATATTAGGCACCTCTGAGTGAATAAACACTCTCTTTTACAGTTTTTTTTTTTTTTACATAAATCACTTTTTATAAATATACAATTTTCTTAGGTGTCAAACTGTTGCACTGTACCTTTTATATCCACGATATATTGAGGTTTAATTTCCTATTTAATCACTAGTCTTGAGAGTGTGATGGCGTCAGTGTGGTGTAGCCCTGCTTTCCTGTATTTAAGACACTCATTATGTTGTGGTGGAAGCCGGCAGAGTGCCAGTTTGCTCCCTCTCTCACCTGTGTGGCCCTCAGACATCTGCTCTGGGCACCAAGCTCGCTGTGGTGCTGCCTGTCCCAAGGCAACCAATGAGATGCTGAGAAATTGGCACCACGCAGTGATCGCAACTGTTGTGGAGCCCAAGCTAGAGCCTGTTTGTCTTTCCTCGGGATGCTCAGTACCACTGCTCTGAACAAAATACAGCAAAGTAAAAACGTGTCAGAAAAAGCAGATTCAGTCACGTTTCTCCTTAAAGAATAATTCACCTAAAATGAACTGTTGTGTTTTCAGCGTTTCTGAAGTTGCGTGTGTTTCTGTATGTGCAGCACGTTTATGAAATGTAGCGTCCGCGTCATCATTTTGTTGGCTCTTCTCGGCCACCACAGGAGTGTCTTAATGTGAGCACATTCTTAAGGATGCGCACACTTTAATAGTGAAGACATTCGTCCCCCTTCAGCATCTAGTGTTGTACAGGTTAGCTGTAGTTTTAGCCCATTAGCTCTCCTGAAGAATAAACCTCTGTATCTCATCCAGCACAAAAACCTACTGATTTCCCTTGGCTGATTTTGAAAAAGCTAAGCCCTTCATCCTTACAGCCTACAGCCTTCATTCCTTTTTAAGACAACTTTCCAAATATTAACCCTTACAGACATTTGAATATCAAAATGAGTTGGAATGCATGCCCCGCTACATATAGAACTATGCTATTTTGATGTAGGTTTGCTAGCTTTTGTTCATCATGACCAATTTAAAGGTTTTTAATGGTATGCTTCTTTTTTGGGGGATTTTTACCCAATTTTTACCCAATTTAGTCATGTCCAATTCCACCCGCTAGTTAGGACTCATTTTCGAACTGCTGCTAACGTTATTGGACAGCTGAATGTGCTCGGAGGACAGCGCCAAACTACCAGATCTGCTGTCAGCTAACAGACGCCTGCACTGACTAGCATCGCGTTGAGTGATGGTGGGAAAAGATGTGCTGTCTTGGACTCCTGGCTACAATTGGCTGTAGCATCACCAGGGATCTCCTGATATTAGAGCCAATGCTTAGTCAGTTGTGCCACTTGGGAGCCGGATGGGATACTCTTTTAACAGAGTAGTTGAAGCTAATGTTGCTAGCAATGAATCAAAGTAAACAGCCACTAAAGTGATACAAATGGCATCATGCTAACTGGTGCCTACTCGCTTCCACTGATTGTTAGCTATGCTAGCATGTTTGGTGGATCTGTTCCTTTAAACAGCTGAAGTGGTCACAGGCTGTGGGCTCTGCCAGAGGAGGTCCAGCTGAATGAGTGTGTGTGTGGTGTGACTGTAACGCAGGCACCCGAGGCTGTGTAGCTGGCGGCTGGGTGAGGGCAGCGTGTGCTGGGCTCAGGGGAACACTCCGCTGCCCACTCTCCTCTCACTTCCCCGGAGCTGCATGCTGAGGCATTAATTACACCTGAACTGACAGAAGGGTCATCCAGCTTAGCTACCCATCCACCAGCCATGCACAGCTGCAGTGAAAGATCTAAAACCAGCCCAACTCTCCACAGATCTGCAGAATTTGAAAACTGACATATCGTTTGTCCACTAATATTGACTGACATTGCCATCCCGTGGATTGTATCTGTATCGGCAAATTTCCCACTGATAAAGCACTTGCACTCAGTAGCTCATCTTATATTGTAATGAACTTCTGATGCAGTGAAAACTGATGCAGCTCACTCGAAACATTTTTAAGTTAACAGTTTTTGCAGCTTCCTGCTCACATGACAGTCTGAAGCACAACAATACAGGCTAAACCTGTACATTTCAGCAGAGAACAGTTCAGTGGTTAAAGTCAGTCTGAAATCAAAACTGACCTGCTTTGTCTTGTTAGTTGTCTTTAGTGCCGTTTAATTTCTTCTCTGTTGACATGATTTTTTTTTTTATTTCAATTTTGTACAAGAAACTACAAAGAAATTCTAATAAGCCACATCAGTTTCCTTTTATCGCTTCTCTAATTAAACAAGTAAATGCAAATTGCTGTGTTGGTTTAAGAGATGCACCGATATGGGAACTGTGAGCTGATACCAAAATGTGATATTTTTATGTATGTAGCTGCTGATGCCGATAGAAATATATATAGATTATGATTTTTTTAAGCGGTTACCTGCCACTATTATTTAATATTGTGAGATTCAGCTGTGTGAGTCACATAAGTTGAGAACTGACCGTCATATTTCACAATTTTTAGTAAACAACTGTCAATCACATCAGTCCATAAATCACAGTTTTAAAATGTGAAAAATCTAAAGTATATGAGTTATTGTAGGTTTTAACTCCTTAGACTCTGTATCAGTGTCATACCTCTTTAAGCTCTGAAGACCTCTATGCTTGAGGAATACAGAACTTCAAACCTCTTCTTGCTTACTTCTTGCTTACTGAGTTTTGCATGGAAAAAAATGGAGCGAATGAAAATAAAGGGGAAAAAAGCAAGCCAAATGGAAAAGACGCAGATGGGGGGAGAAAAATACAAAAGTATAAAAGTTTAATCAAAAAATAAAACTATGTCATTCCCATAAAACATCTAAGATGGGCTTTGTGGGGCTGGTAGTGGGTAATGTACCTGAGGCAGTGGGAAGTGTTAACATGAAAAACACATCAGAGGACTGGGGCATGTGGCTCGCCTGCTCCTCGCACCGTAATTAGTCTGGAGGAGCACGCTCCGATTACCCAGCGCAACCACACATACACAGCATCCAAGCACTCTGTGTTCCTAACACACCCACATTCCTCTTCGGTGTCCTTTTTGCCTATTCAGCTCAGTATTCTGCCTTCTGTAGAGAATCTGTAATTTTTCTGTTTGTAAACTCTAGTGACAAATATATAGATTAGTAGTTTAGTATGATAATGATAATGGATAATTGCTCTTCCCAATTAATAAATACTCCATTTGTTCCCTCAAATCGAGAAAAGTTTGGGAAAATTTGTGTAAATTTGGGTTTTTATATATCGCTGCTGTCGGAACAAAACCTTGTATCTCCATTTTTGTCATTGTTTTCTGACATAATCTGAAAGTGGCCGTGTCTCTTTACAGTGTGTATAAATTTCAGGATCAATGGACCATAAGAAAATGACCCAAAATGACTTGAAAAAAAATTCTGATTCCATTGGCTTACATTAAAAGTAAAGTAGTTTTTTTCTTTAGTTACCATTTTGGAGATACAAGGTTTCCTCCCGACAACAGCGATATATAAAATACAGAATAGTGACAAACTGTTTTCTAGGTATGACGAACCATGACTGTTAAAGCTAGGCATTCGGGTCAAGCCACAAATATCAAAAATGCAAAACACTCTCCTTTAACATAGTGCTGATGTCTGCTAGCACCTCTATGGGATTCTTATAGTTTGTTAGTACTAAGCTAATGATTTACATGAACACATTTTAACCATTAGATTCAACACAGACATTTGAAGCTTCTGAAATCCGTTCCATTTTACGTAAAGCTTGTGACAGACATATTAACAATGCTTTACCTTGTAGCACTGTGGCTCTCTTCAGTCTCTCCTATGTTCCATTTCTTAGAACCCACTGATTAGGTTGCCACTTGTATTCACAGTCAGTTTATTCTAGAAAGTCTAAAATTATGTTTTTTCCCCTCATGGAATTGGTCCCACCTATTGGAAATCAAAACCTGTTTGGTTGATTCCTCTGTCACTTTGAAATCATGAAACAATTAAAGTAGTACTACTGTACTTTCAGGGGTTAAATACAAGCTTACAGGTTCAAATTGAAAATTACAGGTTCTTTTAAATAATAATTACAGACATGTATTTCTTTGTTCCCCGAAATCATTTGGCCTTTTCTGCTAGGTCAGAAAGACCCTGAGGGTTCCGCTCTGTGTATTCCACTGTAAGTGTAATTTGGTGCCAAAATTTAGTGACTGACTGACTGACATACTGACTGACTGTCTGACTGACTGACTGTCTGTCTGTCTGTCTGTCTGTCTGTCTGTTTATTCATCCAGAAGGTAATTAAGCAGTCAATAAGTAAGAACACAGTAAGAATACTACGGGTGATACAATATTAAAAAGAAGAAAATATACAAAAAAAAAACTACCTACAGGTGCATATACAGCTAAGAATATACAACATGCCAGAACGTGGTAACATAACTACTATGTTATGAGTGACAATTTCATTTTGAGGGTCTTGCAGTGGGATTTTTACCTAGAGTTTAATATTTTTGCAGTTATTTTGGTAAAAAAATGTATCTTTTTTTATTTGTAGGTTACTTTGTTGTAGACTGTCAAACTTGTGATACTTGTATTATGATAGCTTGAACGGAAGGTGATGTAAGAGAATGAGTTTGGCTGGACATTGAATGCCAGTGAGGCTCCTGTGTTTGAGAGGCTGGAGGAGGGTTGCTGACCCTGTAGGATGCTCTTCCTGGTTACTAGAGGATATCTGCCATGCTTAAGCACTTGGCTTTTGATGAAGAGTACCCCATCACCCTTTATCCTCTTTTCTGAGGATATGATGGCATTTGTTTTATTGCTCTGTGCATCGTTCATTTACTACAAAGTGGTTTGGCCGAGGGAAAAACTGTGTGTAAGTTAAATATTTCTTTTATTTATTATCACAGCTTCTACCTGTTCCTAAAGCTCTGCTCAAGTCTCAAGAAGGCACACAGGATGAGTGCTGGCATAGAAATGCCTAACAAGAATGCCCTGAATCTATCAACATCATACAGTGCATCCGGAAAGTATTCACAGCGCTTCACTTTTTCCACATTTTGTTTTGTTACAGCCTTATTCCAAATTGAATTAAATTAATCTTTTTCCTCTAAATTCTACACAAAATACCCCATTGTGACCATGTGAAAAACGTTTTCTCGAGAGTTTTGAAAATTTATTAAAATTAAAAAACAAAGAAATCATATTTACATAAGTATTCACAGCCTTTGCTTAATACTTTGTAGAACCACCTTTGGCAGCAACTACAGCCTCAAGTCTTTTTGAATATGATGCCACAAGCTTGGCACACCTATCTTTAGGCAGTTTTGCCCATTCTTCTTTGCAGTACCTCTGAAGCTCCATCAGGTTGGATGGGAGACGTCTGTGCACAGCCATTTTCAGATCTCTCCAGAGATGTTCAATCGGATTCAAGTCTGGGCTCTGGCTGGGCCACTCCAGGACATTCACAGAGTGGTCCTGAAGCCACTGCTTTGAGATCTTGGCTGTGTGCTTCGGATCGTTGTCCTGCTGAAAAATGAACCGTCGCCCCAGTCTGAGGTCAAGAGCGCTCTGGAGCAGGTTTTTATCCAGGATGTCTCTGTACATTGCGGCATTCATCTTTCCCTCTATCCTGACTAGTCTGCCAGTTCCTGCTGCTGAGAAACATCCCCATAGCATGATGCTGCCACCACCATGCTTGACTGTAGGGATGGTATTGGCCTCGTGATGAGCAGTGCCTGGTTTCCTCCAAACATGACGCCTGGCATTCACACCAAAGAGTTCAATCTTTGTCTCATCAGACCAGAGAATTTTGTTTCTCATGGTCTGAGAGTCCTTCAGGTGCCTTTTTGCAAATTCCAGACGGGCTGCCTTGTGCCTTTTACTAAGGAGTGGCTTTCGCCTGGCCACTCTGCCATACAGGCCTGATTGGTGGATTGCTGCAGAGATGGTTGTCCTTCTGCAAGGTTCTCCTCTCTCCACGGAGGAACGCTGGAGCTCTGACAGAGTGATCATTGGGTTCTTGGTCACCTCCCTGACCAAGGCCCTTCTCCCCCGATCGCTCAATTTAGACGGCCGGCCAGCTCTAGGAAGAGTCCTGGTGGTTCCGAACTTCTTCCATTTACGAATGATGGAGGCCACTGTGCTCATTGGGACCTTCAACGCAGCAGTAATTTTTCTGTATCCTTCCCCAGATTTGTGCCTCGAGACAATTTTGTCTCGGAGGTCTACAGACAATTCCTTTGACTTCATGCTTGGTGTTTGCGCTCTGACATGCAGTCAACTGTGGGACCTTATATAGACAGGTGTGTGCCTTTCCAAATCATGTCCAATCAACCACAGGTGGACTCCATTTAAGCTGTAGAAACATCTCAAGGATGATCAGTGGAAACAGGATGCACCTGAGCTCAATTTTGAGCTTCATGGCAAAGGCTGTGAATACTTATGTAAATATGATTTCTTTGTTTTTTAATTTTAATACATTTTCAAAACTCTCGAGAAAACTTTTTTCACATGGTCACAATGGGGTATTTTGTGTAGAATTTTGAGGAAAAAGATTAATATAATTAAATTTGGAATAAGGCTGTAACAAAACAAAATGTGGAAAAAGTGAAGCGCTGTGAATACTTTCCGGATGCACTGTACAGAGAGGGTGTAAACACTTTGCATTCAAATCCCTCTCTCTCTCTCTCTCCCTGTCTCTCGTTCAGATTTCCAAATGGAGTGGCTAAACTTGTTCTGAAACCCATTCACTCTCATTTATATCCGAGAGCCACTGAGCCTAATCACATATAATCTCCCAGCCCATTCACTAACGACATTAGTTTAAAGGCTTGTCGAGTGAGGTCGCAGCAGCAATTTGAGTATAACCAAATCTAAAGATCCTGCCTCCTTTTAATGCCATTATACCCCAGTGAACCTTTGAAATGATTTCAGGGGCCAGGTCTGCAGGGTCTTCCACTGTTTTGCCTCAAGCAAGTTATCAGCTTCCCCCCCTTTGAAAGGCAGGTCATTCAGGTCTTGTTTGGAGGACTGATAAGAAGAGGCACAGGGGAACCCCCTGTCCAAATGCTATAATGTCAGGTTCACCATCAGTTAAAGGGACTGATTTTATCAAAGCCCTTTTGGGGAGGGGGGTGGGGGGGGTTTAGCCACATTCATTGGAATGCAGGCTTCAGTTGTGCCTTATACAAACCCAGGTACGTAAGCCAGAGCCATTGTGTGCTGTGTTTCCAATTAAAAACAGTGCAGACGTTAATGCAACTCTGATGCAAATCATCATTTCTGTTCCTGAACGCTGGGAGCTCACTCCTCTGATCCCTAAATGAGTTTGTTTGTGATAAACCAGTGCCCAGCTTGGCGTAATGTGAGCTCACGCTGGGGGAGGAACTCATTGAGCTTGTGTAGTTATGTGAAATACATTAAACGGCAGAGAACTTCAAGGCCTGTGGGTTTAGTGCGGGGCAGGGGTGGCTTTATTGGTAATTTTATTTTTGTTGTGTGCAATTACCTTTACACATATTCATTTTACAAATGATTTTTTTTACCTTAGCCACTGAGGAAGTGCTTATCCTCTAAAGGTGCTAGTTATGAAAGCACTGGTTTATTACAAATGGAAGCACTTTCACTGCAAATTGCCCCACACTGATAAACAGTATATAGCAGCTTTATTGGACGGCCTTCCCCCTGCGTGGTTTTGCTGAAAGAAAATAGACTTTCCATAAAATAACAAATCACTTCATCATTGGACCTTAATGTGTGCATGAGGTCGACTTTCCTGTGACCTTTGACCTTTTTATTTTTTATTTATTTATTTTTTTTTTTACATGACGCTCCGGCTCCAGCCATTAAGCCCAGGCTCCACTGGCGGGCATGATTATGTCTTATTGTGAGAGGCAGTAATTTGATTGGTGGAGAATTAGAGCTGCTCCTCGCGGGTCATTTTAGCTCACTTCCTCTATAGTTCTGGGCTTGATTAAAAATTGATCCACAGCCGTAATGTGAATATATTATTGAGACTATCTGTCACCCCTGACAGGTAATTGGGAGTACACAACTTCGTTCTCAGAGAAATGTTCCACCTTGGTTTGGCTGGAATGGTATAGAGTGAGAGAGTGGGTCTTTTGCTCTGTGAGGCTTATGTTGCTGCCGCCGCTGCTGCTTGTTTTTCAGTGGTATGATGAGTGGATGGCTGAGGAGTAATTTTGTACTTACTTCCATGCCACAAATTTTAAAAGAGACATTTAAAATTGTGTATTTTTCTGTTGGTTTTATGGCCATTTCTTTGTGTTCTGAGACACGAGTTTCTTAGCCTCAGAGGCTTTTTTAAAAGCAGTAGAGACAAAACATTGGGCAGCACTTCTCAGCTTTACGTTGCTTTGGGCTGTAAACAGACAGATCCTGTGATGATTGGGAAAATGTATGTGTTTTTAATATTAAATACTCGGTGCACCTTAGCAGACATAGAAGGTGTTTACACCACACCTTTCAAACGCTCTAAAGCACTCTTCTTTTCATTGCTGTCTGTAAAGCAATGCACACCACAACTAACAAGCACTCCTCTAGCTTGCTCAATGTGCTTCATATCTTTTAACCATTCCTTTGACTTGAAAAACCTGTCAGCTTTTCTACTGAGCACCCACGAAAAGAGCCGCACATCCTCATGACTGACTAATCAGTTTTGAGGAAGGCCTTCTCTCTGTTCAGTCACTCATCCAAAAGCTAGTTTTAGCTTTTTTTGGACACAATGAATTGTATTCTTGCTTGTTTTTGTGTTTTATTATTTAAGTATTATCTGTCTTTTCTATGTAGGCTCATGTTTATGCACAGTGGAGTGCAAAAGTTATCTACGCATTATTTAAAAGCATCTATCTAGGCAGAAAGCTTTGTAAAATCACAACATATCATTAGAATAAAATATCTAAGTGCATCTACAGTGTAAAGTAACAAGAACCTTTTTTAAGTCTAATTGATATCTTGTGAGTTAGTTTTGAGGACAAAGTTTGGTTCCAGATTTCTTCTCTGTGCCCTAATCCATCTTCTTCCATCGCCAGCACATCTGATTTTACATAAAGAAGTACTGATTAACCAAACCAAGTATTGAGAACTACAAATAACACTGAGGTTTCTTAAGAAGAGGGTTGGAAGTGATTAAATGAACACAGTAATGTACATAAAGTCACTGCTTATTTTGTTAATATTATTTGTATTTATAAATAAATACAAAAGGTTTTTTAAATGTAATTTTAATCTCAAGTGCAGTTTGCACAGTACTGTGTACCCGTTTTGAAATGTTTATTGATCGTCTTAATTGCGTTCTCCCAAACCTCTGTCTGCATTTACCTACTTGTCCATCAAATGCGTTCCCGTAAGAAGCACGTCCTGCTTCTTTTAAAGCACGAGAGGCAGCGCCTCACCTTTAAAAAGATGTGTACACCCCGATAGAATGCAGCTGAGTGGTATTTGTTTTCTGACTGTTGAACTCCTAGTATGTTTAATGCTTTAAGAAAGCTTCTTTCTTTCAAGGAAGTTGTTATATTCTTAAACCTTAAATTGAACCTCACTTATTTTCATTCGTATCCTCTAAATATACCAAGTCTAAGTTCAATCTCAATAGCATTTTATTGTTGCTGCACAAATATGAAAGGTGTGAGATCCCTGAGGTACAGCCTTGATTGTTCCTATAACATACAAAGCAATGGATTTTCTTCAGTGACAAATTGTCACTATAGTGTCTCCAATGCCACAGATTCTATATTGGTAGAACAGCATTAAAGCTTTGCAAATGTGATTGGACAAGCTGTCCTTATAGACAGTGGGAGAACCATCAACACCACAGGATTCTGAGATGCAGAGGATGTGATGTCTGCCTAGCCAGTAATGCTTTCCTTTTCATGTTGGGCTTAGAATATTGCCATTTTCATGCCTTTTTAATGGCCTTTTTAACTCTAGGACTGAGAAAGCTGATCATTTGCACAGCGTATAAAATGCACATGGTAGCCCCTCACCATCCTTCGGCGGTTGTATGTTCATGACATGGTCATTTGCACGGTGCGACTCTGAAAAGAGACACAGCTGTAGACAACTGGAGAGATATTGGATTATTAGATTATAAGTAAAGCTTTTCTCCCTCACGTTTTTAAACATTTGGGGAAGGTCTGTTTTTAATGGGGACATTAATTAGAGACGCTACATGGCTTCCACTCAGAGAGGGTCACTCACTGTGAAATGGTAGCCTATGAGGGGAGACAGTGTTAACAACTAAATGTAATTTTACGGCTAAGTAACTCATACCCCGCTTCTCTCGTTTTCAGGCGACGTTGGTTTCTTCACAAAAGAGCATTTCCTTCTGAATAGAAATTACCGGTAGAGATTAATAGCGGCATTAGGCGGTAATGATGCTATGCTGAGTGAAATATTTATTAAAGATCCCTCTGCTAGCAATTAGCATGGCTGCATAATCGCTCAGCGGAAGGAATTGAGATGATGGCGGGCCCTCGCCAGCCGCCATCTTTCAACCGTCTTCACACTATGACAAAAGAGCTGAGGCTTAGGGCCGTCCAAGCATCCCTTCTCAATTACAGTAATCCCACGTAGGTAGGAGAGTGTTTTGTGTGTAATTATGGCTGGGACGGAAGGCTGCCTTGCTGATTCTCTGGAGAGTATTGAGGCCCAATCAGAATAGCATGGAGAGCTAACTTTCCTTGCAACTTTCCTCACAAACATTGTGGAAGCTCAGCGGCGTTCAGTTTTCAGTCTGCCCTCCTAAACTCGTCTTACTTTATGACAAAATGCAAATTAGAGTGATCTCTAGTGGCCGTAACTTTCTGTAATTTCCTTAAGGCACAGTTCTAGATTAACTTTAGCCGTGGTTTGGAGACACATATGGCGTGTTTTTCTGTCTTGTGCTTACATATTTGACAAGAACCTAGCCAGCTGTCAGCCTCCAGCAGGGTGTTCGGGGCAGATAATCAAAAGTGTCCGTTTATTGCACAGATCATCAAACGACCACCTCATCAGCAGAGCCCCTGGACCGTGTAGCAGATTAATCACCTCGCTGACTAGTATTTAGCCGTGCTTTTTTTCTGCCCAACAAAGACACAGGCAGTGAGACGATGCATCTCACAAAGTGAAGATTGTCAGGACATGACGGTATCGAGACTAACGTGATAGTACTTCACTCTCTGACGAACAAAAGGCACCAGGGAGACAGATCAATTTGCAATATTCTGTTCAGCACCCAGGCAACAAAGCCAGGACATGAAAGCGGAACATTAAGAGACTCTATGAACTCGCCAATCAATAAACATCAGTGGTGGAAAAAAAGGCAGCCCGTTTCTCATTTCTTACTGAGTAGCCTGGAGCCTTTGTGCAGGGGCCTGGCTGGTCTGATGAGCAGGCCTAGGCCTTTGCTGTCATATTTCTCTTTCACCTGTTTGGTGTCATTTATCAGCGCACACTGATCAAGGTGGAGCCTGTGATGTGCACTGGGCCAGTAAACTGTTGAGATGAGGTGAGTGGGAGGTAGCAATGAATACCCTAAGCCTCTGGTAGAGCATAGTTTAAAGACATAGTTAAAGCTTACTAATATTGAGCATCACTTGAGTTATTACTTAACTGTGTAGTTGAGTTGACTATACATCACTTGACTCTACTACTTGGTATTGTTTGTGTATGTGTGATTTATTGTGCAGTGATTTGATTGTCTTATAGACTTAGGCTCTCATGATAAGATTCTGTTACTTCTTTTCAGCTTGGAGGGGATCCACCATATTTGGTCATATTGAATAGTTGTGTAGAGTTGAGTTAATATACTAAGTTGACCTGAGTAGATTACTTGACCATTTGTTGAGCTGACCATATCACTTGACTGTTTAATACTTGAGTAGATGACTATATTTCTATTGAATCATTTGATTGTATAGTTGATCAGTTGAGTTAGGTTGTTCAGGTAACTGGGTGGAAAATGGGTGAACCAGGTTGACTTTTAGGGTATTTCTTTTCTCCTGAGCTCTGCTATCATTAATTCCCATGAAGGTCATTTTACATGCATAGCAATAATGTTAATGCTAACAATAGCAACATAATTAACAGTAATATAATGAAATGATGAATAATAACATTAGCAACACTTTTCATCCAGTAATTATGAGCTGTTTCCTGCGATTGAAGTGGACACAGGAATGAACAAAGTGCATCAGCTGAAGAGAATACATTTAATTTTTGTGAAATAAGGGAGCTTAAAAATAAAACCTGAATTAAAAAGTTGTGATTGTAGCAAATTGTAATTTTTAATTTGGACATTACTGTATTTAATCCAGTAACAAAGAACAGAATTGCAAATATCCTACAAACTTCACTGTTGTTTAGCTGAGCCTGTTGCCTTCTTCTCTGAAACAATTTCTCCTAAAGCTGTCTGAAACAGCCCAGTTTGCCTGATGCACAAGAGCTGAAATATGATTTTTCCTGAGACTGAAGCTACTTTGTCTGATGTCTGAAACTGGACGATGTGGTCTTAGAATATCCTAAAATGAACACTGAGCCATACAGGCTGGTTTTTTGTACAGGCATGATATCTACCTGCAGCACAGAACGCGTTCATCCAGTGCAGCTCAACAACTGTGTTTTTAGAATGGTCTCATCTATGTTGGGTACACTAAATTTGGTGTTGATATAGGATATCAGTTCACCTAATATGTTTTAAAGTTCAGCTTTATGTGTGGAAATGCTAGTGTTATTTAGCATGAAATCAATTACAAAACAACAGGTTTTTAATTTAGCAGTAAATGACTTCTTTTAGCTGCGCTCCCAACCCTAGGCTACAGCCGAGGAAGGTTGCGTGTCTCAGCTGCTTTGTCATAGAAGCCTGTTCCAAAGTGAAGGACCCTTCATATATAGCGCAGAAATGCAGCCTGTGTTCTGAGTGATTTCAACGATGTAACTTTCATCACGTCCTTGAATTTGTCTTCATTTGACTATATTATGTAGGTTATCGAACTACATTAGCTTGTTGGTGTATTAGCTACCATAGCAACAAACACAATGCATGCTCTCATGCAAGCAAGCAAAATTTATTTATATAGTGCTTTTTACAACAGGTGTTGTCACAAAACAGCTTTACAGAACAATCAGGATTACAGAAAGAAAGAAATGAAAAATCCAGTTCCATGAGCATCGCCAGTGGCAACAGTGGCAAGGAAAAACTCCCTAAAAGAGGAAGAAACCTTGAGAGGAGCGAAGACATTGTTACTATGAAGTATTATAAAACAAAGGGGGTGGGGGGGAGAAAGCAGTGGCTAATTTGATTAGCTTATGATTATGCAGCAGCAGCAGCAGCAACAGCGATGGTGAAGCCGATGGCTGGTGAGCAGTGGCACCCGATCAGGGCAGAAGGGATAACAGCATCAGACGCACTGGGTGGGCAGCTGTTCAACTCGGCAATGAAAAGAAGAAAACACAGAGTCAGTTCTGTAAAGAGTGGCTGACCACAGATTACAGTATAACAGAGCAGCAGAGACTCTGGCAGGTCTAGATCTGACAGGGAAGACTAATTATCACAGGCTTGACTATACAAGTAAGTTTTTAGCCTAGACTTAAAAACTGAGGCTGTGTTTGAGTCCCGAACATTACCAGGAAGATTATTCCAGAGCTGGGGGGCTTTGTATGAGAAGGCTCTCCCCCCCGATGTAACTTTAATAATTCTAGGTACCAGTAGTGAGCCAGAACCTTGTGATCTAAGTAGGTGTGATGGTTCATAGTAGGAGGGAAGTTCACTCAGGTACTGAGGGGCGAGTCCATTTAGAGCTTTAAAGATCAATAGTAGAATTTTATAATCAATGCGAAATTTAACTGGTAACCAGTGTAGGGTTGATAAAACTGAGCTAATATGGTCAAATTTTCTGGTTCTTGGACTCTGGCTACAGCATTCTGAACTAGCTGAAGCTTGTTGAGGCTTTTGCTGAGACAGCCAGACAGCAGGGCATTACAGTAATCTAGCCTTGAAGTAATAAAAGCATGAACTAGTTTTTATGCATCCTGTAGAGATAATGCATTTCTTAATTTAGCAATTTTACGGAGATGCAGGAAGGCTGTTCTAGTGATATTAGTCATATATGCATTGAAGGACAGATCAGGGTCCATCACAACACCAAGATTTTTAACAGATGAGCTTGATGCAACTGAGAAATTGTTAAGTTTAAGAGGTAAGTTAGAAAGTTGTGTTTCTAGCTGCTTTTGGACCAAGAAGCAGGACCTCTGTTTTATCCGTGTTAAGTAAGAGAAGGTTACATGACATCCAGTCTTTTATGTCTTTTACACAGGCCTCAATCTTGCCAAGTTTATTTTATCATCTGGTTCGCTTGAGTGTCTGACTGAGTGTCATCGGCATAGCAGTGGAAATTTATACTGCTTTTACTGATAATGGTGCCCAATGGTAACATATAAATTGTGAATACTATAGGCCCTAAAACAGAGCCTTGTGGAACACCATACTTTTGCAAGAACAGATGATTCACCCTTTACATTAACGAACTGATAGCGATCAGTGAGGTAGGACCTGAACCAGGAAAGAGCTATTACTCTTATCCCCGCAAGGTTTTTCAGTCTTTCTAGTAGGATAGCGTGGTCTATTGTGTGAAATGCTACACTAAGATCAAGAAGAACTAGCAGAGACACATTTCCTTTGTCAGAGAATAATAAAAAATAATTTACAATTTTTACTAGTGCTGTTTCTGTACTGTGATGTGGCCTAAAATCAGACTGATAGGAATAGATGATTCCTATGCAAATAAGAGGTTAATTGTTTTGCTACCACTTTTTCCAAGATCTTAGGTCTATAATTTGATAAATTGCAGGGATCAAGGTTAGCTTTCTTAATCAGCGGTCTAATTACTGCAAATTTTAAAGTTTTTGGGATATATCCAAGACTGAGAGAGGAGTTTATTATTGACAGAATAGGCTTGGTTATTTCTGGTAAAATTTCCTTGAGTAAACCTGTAGGAATTAGATCTAAAATACAGGTAGATGATTTTGCAGAAGAGACCATTTTAACTAGTTCATTTTCTTGAAGTAATGTAAACGATTCCAGCCTATTTGCAGTGATTATAATATTCTCAGGATCTAGACTGGCATTATAAGGCAACAGGTTTGTAGAGTTTAACTGTGTGTTCTGAATTTTCTGCCTAATTTTTTCGATTTTTTCACTAAAGAAATTCATAAAATCATTGCTGCTATAGGCTAATGGCATCTGGGGTTCAGTAACTGTTTTATTCTCTGTTATTTTAAAAATTGTGCTAAATAGTAGTCTCGCATTATTCTTATTTTTTTCTATGAGAGAGGAGAGATAGGCTGAGCGTGCTGCAGTAAGAGCTCTTCTATAGTCTGTAAGGCTCTCCTTCCAGGCGGACTGGAACACTGCTAATTTAGTCAGACGCCATTTTCGCTGTAGTTGTCTGGCAGTCTGTTCTAAAGCTCGTGTATGATCATTATGCCAAGTTTTTTCTGCCATACTATTTTACATTTTCAGTTCCCTCACAAGTTTTGCACCACAACTGCAAGAAGTGGGGCCTTTCTGGTGACGTCACCACGATTCCTTGTTAGTGCTGTTTCATTTGTGTGACCAATAGGCGACTAAGGAGGGAGTATTCATAGGACAATCCTACTGAGGACCTGCACTACCTGCACTACAGCCTAGGCTTTGGAACACAAACATAGCTATTGTCACTGTGGGCTGTTATCAGAGGTGGAAAATTCTGGTCCAGAAAGAAAAAATCCTTCCCAGGATTTTGTTCCAACAGCCTGGGTTCTCTAGTCAGCTCAAGCCAGCAGCAGAGCTGTCCAGGAGAGGATTTTGTGGAACAAAATTTTGCTATCTAGACCTTAATTTACCACCTTATGCCTTAATTGAGTATGTTGCTTGACACTAATTGATACTTTTTGGATATCAGTAGAGTGATTACTTGACTGTACATATCAGTTGATTTGATTATACGTTACTTGACTATTTCATTTATATTTAGTTCACTATTTAAGTTCATGATTTTGTGGCTGGGCTTCATGTGAGCAATACTTTCCAGATTTGAATATATCTAGCCTGTGTGTTCTAGTTAAACATGAAGGGAGTTTAGAAGATCTCTGCATGTCTCTGTCAGCTCATTAGACAGAACAGAGCAGAGTTTGTGTGTGTGTGTGTGTGTGTGTGTGTTTATGCATGCAGAGGGTTCAAGAGACAGCCTGTGGAGAAGAGCAGCCCCACTCAGCACTGCCGTTTAACTCTTCTCACTTATTATGGGAATTTGGGCCCCACTCTCAGAGGAAAATGTAGCAATCTTTCTTCTACCCAACCCCCCCCCCCCCCCCCCCCCCCATCCACCCCAGTCGTCTCTTTCATGCTGGGCCCTATGAAATCCAATAGAAGTGCTTTTATCCCCCGAAGATACAGTACAAATCATCATTGGTTTTATCTCTGTTGGAGATGTCGATTTTCTAAATGAGCTTACTTTTTCCAGCTGCCCGTCAAGCCCATTTTCCTTAACGCGCGGTCACCTACCCCCCTCTGCCCCCCTGCTCCGGCTCAGCCCTCCCCGTGCCGCCCCGCAACTCCTGAGCTTTTTCTTACCGCCAGGGTTTAGGGTCTTTCTTCGCAGCCTTTGTTCATGCAAGGGGAGCAAACAGCAGGATTGATCCTACATTGCGTCTTTGGTATTGTTCCAGTCCTTCCTTGTCAATAGGGTCGAGATGGGGAATGCATTGACTGGGGAAGCCGAGGGTGCGAGAGTGAAATTGGCTGAGGTTTTCTTTTTTTTCCCCTGTGTGTGTGTGTCACTGTGGCTGGCTTTTTGGGTGCAGTGGAATGTCCTTAATCTGCCCAGCATCAACATGCAAATGAGCCGAGCTGCTCCACATCAGCAGTCGCTGGTCAGAGGCATCAAAAGCCTGGGAACAAGGTCCGCCAAGTCTTAGATGTTGGGTCCAGCCAGGGGTGAACCTGTAAGCGACATCAGAGCAGAGTGAATGCTTCAGGTTTCACTCAAAAGAAAAAGAAAAATGAAATAAGGATGTAAGGGAACTCCATGTTCTGCATGGAAATTAGTACCTCACATATTTACATGGATGGCTAGCAGACTTAAACTTTCAGTCTGCTGGGGACTTTTTGCATTATACGACATTTTGGTCTGTGCGTATTTATATGGAGCTGCTGATGAGCAAACTGTATTGATGGCAGTTCTGAAACTGACTGTTGATTGATGTAGCTGAGTGGGTGCAGGGACAAAAGCTTTGGCGAAGAGCCCAAAACACAGCGTGGTGTGTTCATTGTTCAATGAATGCTCTTTCATTTTTTTGTTTTAGTCTTTAATCTTTTGCTTGCAGTGTATTTGATGGAATCTCTTGACTGTATTATAAAAGGCGTCTCTGTATATCGAGTCACGGCTGATTATATAAATGCTGAATGTTGTTATTTACAGTCGGTATATGTTCTATCTCATTGAAGTGGCTTGAGGTGTAATTACCTTGTTCCACTATCCCCTTCAGTCATACTTTCCAGTCCCATCTTTGATGAACATGAGCTGTAGCTCCAGAGCTTCCTCATTGTGTCTGAATCTAATTCTCTCCGTCTTGTCGTCTGAGGCTCAGACTGCCTTTCAGCTGCTCTCAAGTGCCATTATGTCACCAGGCCAGAAGAGCCCCTTCTGATACGGTTACTGTTGTTTTTATGGATCAGGCCATGGCGGCCTTTTTCCTCCTTGTTGCAGACTTCACCTTTAGGCTAGGGCTAACATTACAGTAGAGGAAGACGACACACCTGGCAGTGTTGCTGTCTTTCTTCACTGTCAGAAGAATTCCCTGAGGGTGACCCTCCTGTGACCGCACAGATTACCATCTGGGCCTGAGTTTATGACTGAATAAGAACCTATGATGAGTGTTCCTGAGCACCATCAGAGCATGAAGCTAGTTCTGATGCCTGAAGTGGATGGAGTGCTTGTTTGCAAGGGTAGACAAAACACTACTTTTGTTCATTTTCAAATATTACTTGACTAAAGTACAAGCACACTAGTTGTGTTTTACTGCTGACACAATCATGTTTGTCTGTTAGCTGCCCAGTATATATAGAGTGCATGTGCCTTCCCTCAAAATACTGGCATTGTGCATTTTGCGATGAGCAGTTTTTTTCACCTTATGTAAACTAATAAACCTTATATAAACTAATCCAGCACCGTCTGTGTGTGGCTTGCTTTAGGTTGGATCCATCTACTTGCTGGCATTAACCTTCCGTGGTGCGCATGTGTGTCATAAACTGCTTTGCAGTATCAGTATTCTCTGTTTTTGGCACTGATATGATATTAAAGTGCCAGGTTTGGTATCAGTGCAACACTAGACGGATGTATGAAATGATTCTGAGTACACTAGTGCTCTACAGCCTCACGAGTTTCAAATAATAGCTTACGAAGCTGTAACATATTAAGACATTTTAGATGTATTCAATATGACGCACCAAAGATTATTTAATAAAAACTGAAAGTTTTTTTTTTTTTTAAAGAAATTTAAAGGTAATTTTGGCAACTTTTCAAAAAAGGTTTGATGTACAATGTAGAAAATTACTGATTCTGATTTCATTACAATGGTGGTGATAGAAACCAGGGGTCGCCATGTGTACGGCACATATATATTTCATTTGCTATCCATGTGTCTTTGTAGTTTTTAAATGTAAGATTGAGAATGTATTGTACAAATAATGGAAAATCTAAAATGGTATGTTTTTAGGCAGGACTATCTTGCCTGAAAAAATATTAAATGTGCATTTAAGGCCAAAGTCTTATTTCAAAACTGTCATAATACAATGGGCCTGTTTACACCTTGCATTAACATGTGTTTTTGGATTGTGTACGGATTTCACTTGAAAAGCCAGGTGTAAACACACCCAGGTCACATTGTGGGCGGATTATGATTGGATAACTCAATTCACCTTCAGAGATGATCAGAGATGGATTTTGATGGCATTTAACACAAGTGTAACCAGAATGTATTTTTGTTATCCATATACAATTACAAGTGGGGAAGTGACTAACAGGTGAGAGAATAAACAATGAAACGAAAGATGGACACACAAAGCTAAAGTTAGTCCCGAACCAAGCCTGCTTGCACTTCAGGAAATGAAAGTGTCCAGGCCAAGATTGTTCTCTTGTATCATAAAGGGGAATGTTGACGTGTTTTTACGCAGGAAAAGTACAGTCTGATCTCATCTGGTCAAATTTGGGACGTATTTTAGTGTATAGTGTAAATGGAATCCGGCCAAAGTTTATCCAGGTATGAAATACATGTTAAGGCATGGTGTAAACAGACATTGTGTGTCAGACCTCAGCCAGAATATTTGTTACTATTTTGAGTAATATCATTCTGTTAGAAAGCTTGTAGAGGCAGTAAACACTTCTGACATCTCTTTTGACACCATTGTGAACAATTGTGACTATTAAGTTTCCCTTGAGTGACTGTTTAAACTGTAAGAATTATGCAAAAATTAGTTAACCTCCTCTTTATCATCCAGTTTGTCAACCAGATCAAATCTTGACTAGAAGTTGTTATAAATAGGTAATTGTTGTATATTATTTATTATTAAATTACAGAGCCCTGCTGGTGACATCAGGTATAAATAAAAATAATGCATAGCCACGTGGTATTAACGAGTGGGAAAGAGAACCTAATGCATGGACATGAGTAAGTAAGATGTGAGAACGAGATAATTAACTTGTCGCGATGACTTGTAGGATGTAGGATGTGGGAATGAGGTCATATCTTATTGAGCTGTGTTCAAGGTTAATCATCTCATTCCATGCCTTACCAAGTCATGGCTCTGAATTAATTATCTTGTTCCCACACCTTACTACATCCATCCATCCATCCATCCATTTTCTAAGCCGCTTCTCCTTCTGGGTCGCGGGGGGGTGCTGGAGCCTATTCCAATGGTCATCGGGCGGAAGGCAGGATACACCCTGGACAGGTCGCCAGTCAATCTAATCTAAATCATATTTTTATTTATGTGGGATGTCACCAACAGGTCTCTGTATTAAATGACTTAATTTTTAATCAATTTTAATTAATAATTTTATTAGTAACATTCATATTCATTTCTTTCAGGTAACTGCAATAATGAATGATATGATTCTATATGATTCCAAGCTTTTAAACAGTAGTGTAATTGGTAACTGGATTAGTGATGAAACTTTACTGTATGTTCGTGATTTGCCGTAGGACCACGGTCAAATTCTGCCAGGCCCTTTCTGTGTGGTTCAGGTTCTGAGGTAGAGAGCCCAGGTTTAAAAATGCAGGAGCCTAAGTAATTAAAAAGTAATTAATGTCTACCTTTAATGTGTGGGTCTGGCTGGGCTGAGACGTGACCATCCCTTAATGCTCCATGCAGGTACAGTAGCCTGAAAGTGGCTCTCGCGTACCTTCCTGACAGAGCAGGGTCGCGAGCTCTAAACTCCACATCCCAGCTATCTATTGCATTAAAGCAATTAGGCCCCACCGGCCTAAATAATAAACTTAGAACACCACTCCCATGCTGTTGAATTTTTCATATTTAATTCAGGTGCTCGGGGAGTGCTGCTACACTTCTCTGGAGGTTTGCTCTGAAATGCAGGTATTTTTCCACAGGAGCCTTTTACATGTCATTAAGCAAAAGCAGTCCCAATCCTGCATCCCATTTCTGTGATTTAATAATGAGCTGTACCTGCCTACTTGCAAATGTTTCTTTTGCATATCAAAGTATAGGAGTGCTTGGGTTCAGCAAGTGATGTAAAGCCAAAGCCTTTTTTTTGCTCTTCCCCAGAAACCTGCAGTTTTCCAAAAAACTTAACATGAATATGAAAAAAAGAGAAAATTGTGCTGCAATTAGCAAAAGAAATGCCCTCTTAAATTGAATTTAATGGCATCACAGCAAACTTACTCAGCGAGAACTAATCTTCAGCTCATGAGCATTATAGTTAATGGTCCTGAAAGAAAACGATGGCCTCTCAAAGCAAAACCAATTAACACCGTTGGGAAATATCCGTTGTGTGGTTTTCAATTTCGATAAGCATGTCATCTTTAACAAATCGTAGAACGTTTTCATCACATTTTCACTCTTGCGCACTGCAAACATTGGGTTGGAATGATTTTATCTTCTAAAGTTGTTCTTAAGTAAATATATCCCCTGGTGCCTTTTACAGCAGTGTAAGAAAGTGCAGCCCTAGTTTTGCCCTCTCTCTCTCTCTCTTGCTGATTATTCATTCTCCTCTGCTCAAAGTAGGGCTGCTGTGCTGCTGTGTGCTGTTCTGGGGTCGGACGATAGAGGAGGAAGGCAGCGCTGCGGTGGCCGCCCATATATCACTGTAATTAAAGGCCGGCCTAATGATGCAGGCTTCCTCCAGCATGATTTCTGTCTGATCACAGGGCTGCTTCATTAGGAGCACTCAGCCTAACGAGGTGGAGCCGCAATAAAGTAATTCTCGGCCTGCTGCAGTGATAAAGAGCTCCCCGGGCCGACGGAGGCCTGAAAATATAATCATAATTGGAAATGCTTGACTAAAGTTATTGCAGAGCAGCTGAAGGGTGCAATGTTTTTGCGTTTGGAGCGATTCTTTCAGCTTTCCCCCTCTTTATCCTGCCACAACTGCCAGAATCCCCTGAACTGATCACGCCTGGAGAGATGTAAGGGGTTGGAGTAATTAAGCTGATTGGGGGGTGCAGTGATGGAGTGATGTAACGATGTGAATAGCTTTACATTGAAATGATCTCTTCCTCTGTGTTATTATTTATGTATTTTGCTGTTTTTTAATGAGTCATCGTGTTTTGATGTAAAATGCCCAATTCTGGAGAAGCTTACTGAGTCAGAATTGTTCACAGTGGTGATAATAGGAACTGGGTGTCTGGAGTGGCTTTAAGTCCAGTTGTGATCCTTAAATATGTCCTCCCAGGTGAAAAGTACGTATTTATACCTTTTCATAAAACAGAACAATAAAATAAAAAGCCTGCAGACGAGACGAGGTGTATGGAGTCAGTAGAATTTCAATGGATTAAGGTACAATTATGTTCCCTGACTAAAGGTACGGAGATGTACCCTTGAGTGACAAGAGGGGCACTGCCACAGTGGCAGTTTACCACCTTTATTTCTGAGAGCGTAAAAGCTACATCACAGAAACCTATTACATAAAAAGCCAACAATGTATTGTTTTATTACAGCTTTGAGAAGGTTTTGGCTTAAAATGCACTTTTTTAATCATTCAGGGTGAACAGCTAAATGCAAGGCAAAGTAGTGCCCCAAAACCATATTAAAAACATGACATATAAACCCTCAGAAGAGGTTTACTGGTCATTTTGCATGATAAATGAAGTTCCTCGTTCCTATCATTAACATTTAAAAAATTTTTGGGCTTGTAAGTTTCTCTACAATGTGTATTTTACACCAGACTGTTCTCAGTAGCTTTGTTTGCATCTCAACCACTGAAATATTCCTACATTTTGAAGAGTGTGTAGAATTCCCCTTGGCTGTAGAGTCAGATCATGCATCCTAAACAGGGCAGAATATTCAGCAATTTTTTGAGCACATAACATGGTGGGAATGACTGGTGGAGCATTAGACATGATTTATGAAGGCTTTAGTATTTTTCTTTTAGCTAATTAATCATCAGACTGCTGCATGACTTATTGTGTTTGTTATTCTCTGAATAGTCTTCTGTTGACACATTGACCAGCGGTTTGAGGATAGTGAGGCTTTAAAATGGTGCAGGTTTTTCCCCACACTGTTAAAGTTTGTGCGATGGTCATGCATGTGAAGAAGATCATTCGACAGCTCTCTAAAAGGGCAGGCTGAAAAAAAAGAGTGCCTTCGCTAATTAGAACATGCAGCTTTGCCGAGTGAGCTGGTAAAAATGGCACATTTTTCATTGGTTCATTGAAAATGTTAGCTGTGATTAGTTACACAATCCAGCATTAACCTGTAAATTAAAATTCCTTGGTGCAATTTGATGGGTGATTTAATTTGGTCCCTCATTCTCTCTCTCTCTCTCTCTCTCTCTCTCTCTCTCTCTCTCTCTCCCCCTCTCTCTCCCCCTCTCTGTGTCTCTCTCAGCTCGCTGCAGGCTAATCCCATTATGAATTCTTTATATAGCTTTTTCCCTTAATGATCAGCAGTCTGTGCTCCAGTGCTGATTACTATTGTACACTTAGCACTACATAAAACAGGGGATTAATATGCCCCAGAAGAATTGTTGCTATGGATCCCCCAGTTGCCTTCCAAGAGATGTTTCTGCAGCTTCAATTGTCCATAAATTACTCTCCCCAGTGAATTAGCCTGCAGACTGTGAGGAGAGGAACAAGACGAGGAGAGCACTCTCGCACCGGCCTAGACGAAAGCGATCCACTCAATTATTCATGACCAGGCCCTTTTTTCAGATAATGTAAGATGCTGTATTACATTTACCCTCTCTCCCTCTCTCTCTCTCTCTCTCCCTTTCTTTCTCTCTTTCAGCCTGGTGGGAGGTAGGAATACTCTATCAAGTGGAGGAAGGTGTGAAAGGGAATAGAAAGTGTTTGGGGTTTACTTAAAAGGGTCTTTCTGTGGTGACCTGCTGCAGGTTGTGCATAAAAGTTTAGCCATTAAATGGAAATTACACCAAATTGTCTACATAATTCAATCATTAAAATGTCAACAAAGCCATTCGGAG
The DNA here is from genome assembly GCF_015220715.1 of Pygocentrus nattereri. Taxonomy (NCBI): domain Eukaryota; kingdom Metazoa; phylum Chordata; class Actinopteri; order Characiformes; family Serrasalmidae; genus Pygocentrus; species Pygocentrus nattereri. The sequence continues at coordinate 27,514,158 of NC_051215.1, read as the reverse complement.
GTTTGATGTGAAAAGGACTAAAATTTCTTTACAGTGGTGGTGAGAGGATCCAGGGGTGTACAGTACAGTTGCAATGTCTTCTTAAAACTATCATAAAACAGTGTCTCATGCAACTAGTAATGTATTTTTAACCACTTCATGTAATAACTTTCTATGAGGGAGCTTTTAAAGGTGTTAAACTCTTCAGATGTCTGGTTCCACCACTGTGAACAATTCTCAGTCTGTAAGGCTCAATCCCAATTCTTAATTTTACCACTAGCCCAAAATTGAAAACTGCTCTTCGAGTGACACCTTGCTCCTTTAGCATCCTCGCTGCTGTGCTTTAGCTATCATTAGGGCAACATATGCCTTCAATAGACAATTGTTTATTATTGCCCACCCCTAAATTCTTCCGTGATATGAAGCTGAAGTTAGCTATTTACCAGCTTCTTGTTCGATTTTTCCGTTCCACCTTAAATGGAGCACCAGTTACGTTGTGGCGCTTCAGGCCTCAGTTCTGCTGGACTATTTAAGTGGACAAAACATTTTCCTGGCTAGCTAGTGAGACGTTAGCATGCTACTAGCGATTTTTTTATGCTTGTTATAAAGAAATGGACCATAATACATTGAAATGAAAAACTCAGATAATATAACATGTATATAACATGACAGAATGACACAGACTTTACTAGTGCACACAGAATCCACAATCATAGGTCACAGGCAGTGGTCAAATCCAGAAAAGACAATATACACAAAAACACAAACATAACCAGGAGAAAAGTCCAAAGGGGATTAGGCAAAAGGCAGGTCAAAAACCAGACAGAACTGGAATTAACAGTCAGAAATAACGCTCAGTAGCTCTGTGGAGCCCGGCTTTTAACTAAACTAATCAAAGAAGAACAGGTGTTACTGATCAGTACTCTGGGGAACTGGAGCGCTGATTGGAGCGTGAGAGTGAGGCTGCAGTCACATGATCTCCCAGGGGATTCTGGGAGATTGAGTCCAAAGAGAGTTCTGAGCCAAAGGCAATCGTGACACAGAGAAAATTCTCACATTCTCACCACTGGTTTTTCTTTTTTCCCTCATAACACTCTGTTTGGATGGTCATGTATCCCTAACACTTCGCCCTACCTCTCTGTCTCAACAAAAATCGGGACACCCTACCCCTAGGTGTGAACGTGCAAAACGGAGGGGTGAACTGGGATTAGGCCTAAGAATGGAGCATTTCACATTAGATCACTCTGAATGACCTTGTTTACATCTTAACTATTTAATTATGCAGACAGTTTGAAAACTCCCCTTTTGAGTCCAATTGCCCACTGAGTTTTCTTGGAGGCTGTGTTTTGTGGTGGCTGTACAGAAGGAGTACTCTGTACAGTGCTGTAATAGAAGTTTGGAAAGGGTGGGTAGCAAAGCGTAAACAGAATGCTCAAGACATGCGATTTTTCTGCCCCTGGCCTGCTGAACTGTGGTCAGCAGCTTAAGAGAATAGCAATGCAGGCAGCCGATTTGTTGAAGGGTGTGTATTGTAATTAACTGTCTAAGCTCATTAGAAACTCTGTGTGGTGTCTATATCAGAATAAGGTTTTTCATTAGCAACTAACACTTTTCCTCTGCAAATGTAAATTGTCATTGTTAGGTTCACTGTAACTTTGGTTTGTGCATGTTTTTTCCATCTCATTAGTCTGCCACGCTGGACTGTAGTGTTCCTGTCCCACAGAGCCTGCTTAATCCACCTGGTTCCTTCAGCATGGTGGAATCAGACGAGCTACATTAAGTCTTGAGTCCACGCCAGATGAGCAGCTGTGGGCACAACACCTGGCTATATCTTTTGCCACAGATCCAGCACATTCATGATTGGCAGAGTAGAGTTACATCCCTTATTTTGCATCATCGCTCACTGCAACAAAGATTATAGTTTTTTATAGTTTTTAGCCTTCAAAATTATAGGGCTGTGAAGAGCTTTGGTAAGATGACATATTATCCCTCCGTTCCTCCACTGTTCCTTTATGGATCATTTAACCGAATCAGCCCAAAGTCAGAGCTCAGAACGCTTTGTTGGACTTGAATGTTCCAATACTTTAATTATGCTTCTTTTATTAATATAAATGATTGGACATTAAAAATGCATTGAATGATTGTCATTAAGATCAGCCAATCAAAAAACTATCAGGACAATTTTAGCTAATTTTGAGTAAAACCCAAAAGCACTAGGCGGTATATGACCAGCAAACACAGCTGTAAACTGCTCACCATGTGGCCATGAGGGACAGGGATGCAATCTCACTTCCTGCTCTGAAATGCAGGGGAGTGGCTAAAATAAGGCCCCTCCTATAGATTACAACTTTTTGTGTTTCAGTGGTGACATGAAAACATGGGACAGCATTTTTGAATAAAGGTTTTTTTTTTTTTTTTAATTTAAAAAAATTTGAAGTTTGAAATCATATACAGAAGACCCTGGTAAAATGATACATTTTGTTTATTTTCTAAGTGAAAATATGTTAACATCCTCTACAATGTGAGTTTAACATATTGGGGGAAAAAAAACAAAATATAAATGTACCATAGTTTTACAGAAACAATGAAAAAAAACCACATGATTTGACCAGTGGCATCCAAACGTTTGCATTCAGCTCTATGCTTTTTTTTTATGACTCATTCAGTTATTTGTACTCGTACATCGTGGAACATGTTTAAAAACACATAAGTAGAAGAGGACAGATATTTTAACATGATATAGATTTGATGAAAAGTTACTGTTGTGTACATAGACTTGCTGTGTGGGGAAAAAACGATGCATTACTGCTAGCAGTGTAATTAATTGTGAAATTAAATAAAATAAATAAATAATTTAAATCAAAGCAACAATAATAACTGTACACTGAATAACTGTAGACTCCTCAAGGTTTCAGTAGAGTTACATTGCTCAAAAAGGTAGACGACAGGACTTTTCTCCCCACCGGAAAGTGCTTCATGATGGAAAATTCCAGATGTTTGAATATTATGAAAAGTTGCGGTGCAGCAGCACAGCCAGTTGCTTGATCCAGAGTGGATACAGTCCCAGCCTCTGCTGTCCAACCGCCTCCACATGTGGAGCAGAGTGCTATGCCTCATTGCCTCCTCAGCATGGCTTACACAGTCTGGTGGCTCTGGCTGCCACCCTCATGTGTGGCTTTCTCTGCCCAGGCCAGCCTGTGGCTCCCAGGTCTGGAAGTGGACCAGGGCCTCCCCTGCCTCCCCTGCCAACAGCTGGAGCAGCACTGGCTGCAGGCGATGAATCACCTGCAATTAATATTTATCTCCTGCCTGCTGCAGAGCGGCCTCCAGGTGAGGTATCTCCTTCCACCCCTGTAAATATGTGATGGGCTGCTTTTAAAGGATTCTGATTGCACTGTAGGAAAGGGGGCTGGGAGATGGTATCCTGAGCATTTCTGAGCTTTGCTCTTTGGCCGGGGTGAAGCTTTTTTTGAGCCTTTGGAGACATCCTCACACATGCACTAGGTTTGTTTTTATACCATGTCAGGGTGTGGGGTCATACGTATGTAGCATAAGAATCACATATATTGGTCATTCTGTATTTGAAATGGAAATTCAGGTGGATTAATAAAAAAAAATTCTTTCATCCCAAAACTAAGTAATCTTACTATGTCCATTAACATTTCCTATTATCATATATGCAAAAAAGAGAGCTTAATTCCAAACTTATTTTTCCATATTAAGCTAGCTCCTGTGACATCATGGTTAAAATTGAGGTTTTTGTAAATTGGCTGACTCATTGGTGGTGAGGTGATGTTCTGCAACTATGTAAAATCAGTAATAAAATGATATTTGGCATTATTTTGACACAAATCTAATTACCCAGCCATTAAAGCACATAACACCTGGAAGTTATGTGCTGCCTGATAAGCAAACTTGTTAATAAATTATTAATTAATGAAATACTAGGAGCGAGTGTAACCCGCCTTCTCATGCCTTGAGATGCTTCCTCTCTGATGAGCCTTGAAAGAAGCAGTTTAATAGAGCTGAAAATACTGTGTTAAAATGTAATGTGAGAGTCCTGATGACACCAGTGACCAAAATCTCAATGACAAGTTTTAAAAATATACATATTTTTAAAATGTAGCATGATGTTAATCATATAAAAAGTAAACTTCAATCTGTTTTACCCAAATTCCTAAGTAAAACTTCTTAAAATATTGTTTTACATTTCAACATTTGAGATACCATTTTTAAATTGGTTTTGTGATGAGCTGATTTACATAGACAGAGTGAGTGTTAAACAGATTTAAAAGGAAAATTATTATTTAATCGTAGATCAACTGTGTAAATGTACATACTGACTTTTGGAGCTGCACCTAATACATATTGGAGCTGCAACCTTTGTGACATGGTTTCCCACTACAAATGGAGAATGACCCATATATCTAACTACTTGGGCTGGCCATTTTTATGACAAACCATAGTTTTAAGTGTGTTCGTTACTGTAGTTTAAAATATATCTGGTAGGTGTCAATGGTGTAGGAAGTCAAGCTGAAGTGCAGCTGCTCCTGCATTATAAGTTGAGTTAGCAATTGTAGACCTCTCATTCAAATACAGCTTTTATAAGTCACACAGATGTTCAGGCTGTAAAGAATTACAGTTATTCATCATTGTTTCAGTTTTAGTTTTGTTTCACTTAATTTCTTTATTTTATTGGGTTATTTTATTTGGCTGGTTTGGTTTTATTTTAATCATAGAAAGCAGCAATAAGGGTGGCACAGTCATACCTGAGCTGCAGCGAGTAGAGTGGAGGAATGAGGAGCTTCTGGAGCTACAAACATCAGAATGGGCCACCCTAGAAGTGGCTTGACAGGTTCCCTGTTTGGCTTCTGTGGCTGCATCGAATTTGTATAGGACACGTTACAGGGCAACAGCACCGCTGCAGCTGGTATCACATCCAGTCCACAGAATGTGGTTCCTGATCCAAGGTCTCTGGCTAAAGTGAACTTGAAAGTGAACACTGCTAGAACTCACCACAACAAACAAGATTGAGGCGGTTTTAGCGTCACTCGGAACACGGAAAAGTGTCACGATACTTCAGTACATGAGCTGTCAAACTTGTGCCTCCATGGTATACAAATGTCGTAGCTTTAGCACTGAGCAAATTTTCTTTTGGTTTATTAATTTAAAGTGCTCTCACACATGTGATATCTTTCTTAGGCATCTTTGCTGTTTTAGTTTTAATGGCCACATGGAAAGTGGTGCCATTTGTTGAAGTCTGGGGTGAGCTGATGCCTGCTGCGAGATTTCGTAATCAACTAAACAAGCATTTTCCATATATTAACAGTTACTGTTCTTTTAAAAAACCTTTACTGTTGAAATATGTTGTTGTTTAGGCCACAATTTCTGTGCGTTTTTGTGGAAAAATGGATGGAGCTGACAAATACTTAATATAGAATCAAATCTAACAAATACTTGAGTATTCAAATGATTCAGTTCAGCCCTGGTTTTAAATTTCTACAAATTTGTCACCTTTCATTGAAATTTACAGTTCGTATATTGTATATTCATATTCAGATCCCTCCCTGAAACACTGCAGCAGTTTACAGCCATTATTCAGCCAACACACTTATATGGTAGTTAATTTTAATATTTGCCAATCAGAGCTGAGATAATGTAAAAAGAGAAGTTGAGTGGTGAAGTTGGTTTCAGTTTGCATATCCAGATTTCTTTCTTTGGTAGCTCAAGAACGGTGGGCAAAAAAAAGTTAACATGACAATTATCATTGCTCGCAACCAAGACAATAAGGTTCCATTTAGTTTGCATCTGAAACTGATGTAGAACACTTTGATTTCTGCGGACTGTCATAAACATTATGAGAGCTAAACTACTATCCACAAATTATATTCTAAATAGCAATCACTGGGGTCTGATACTATGGGCCATTATAAAACCAGTAGAAGACGAGTAATGGACAAGAAAGGCCACTTTTCTAATATATGTGAGGTCTCAAAAATAGATGTCTGCCAGTTGAAATTTTGACCTTGATATGGTAAGCAGCCTTTTTTTTTAAAAATAAGTCAAAATACTTTGGACACGAACAGTATTTGGACATGACTTGCATCATCCCTGTGTATTTTAGTTTCAGATTGCAGCAGAATTACTATCCAGCACATTTAAGTCCTGAAAACGCACAAAAACAAACACGCACACATATACAGAGCTTCTCCTGTCTCTCTTCTCATTTCCTAGATCTCGACGGTGCACCTGCAGGCATGCATTTAGATCTCACCCTGGCAGAGGGATCAAAGTCGTAATGCTGGGCTTTTTGAAATCAGGGGCCTAGATCATAGGAGCAGTTTTTGGAGCCACCCAGCTCTATGTTTATATTCAATGCTAAAAGAACATCTCCTCCCTGCAGGAGTGCAGTATTGAGCCAGCTGGGTAATGGAGTTTTCAGATGGGTCACTCCCAATGACTCCTATAGGCTTTTAGGGCCCGTCTGTGATGCGGTGATTAGTACCCCAGCCTCCCTTTGCTAGCTGGCTGACATGATCTACAGCTCCCAGTCGGTTCAGTCTCATTCGCATGCGCGCACTGTGATCTCAAGCTATTCGAGTGTACATAAAATCCTTCTTTATGGTTCGCCGTAAAAGCTGAAAAAGCAGCAATGGATTTTATCCCGTTCCTTAAAAATGGACGCTCTTATTTCTGGTGTTTAACCCTGTGTGGCCCCTTTTTATATATTTCCCTCATTTATAGCAGGTTCCTCTGTGTCAACATTAGTAAACCAGTGTAATCTAGGTCAGGCGTTGAATGATATGTGAAATGATTTTTGCCTTTCCCCCACGTTTGTTTTGGTTCGGTGTGGCTGAATGTAAACTTGCCAACATTACTAGGGCTTCGTGGGATCTCATGGCAATTGCCATGGGGACAGGCTTGTTTTTTTTTTTTTTTTGGATGACTTCCTGTCTGCAGGAGAGAGGGACGCCTCAGGGAGTTTCCCAAGAGCCCCTTTCTCCCCACAAAGGGAGGAGAACTAAGTGACTGCCTTTGTCCCCCACACAAATGAGGACTACCAAGGAGACCAGCGTTCCCCTCTGAGCCGCCATTGTCTCCCTAACAAGTCATAGCAAATATTAATATTCATATTTTTTACAGGCCCAGAGAAGCCACCATAACTCTTTCCATTCCATTCACTTCCCACTGAATCTATTATGCAAGAGCGTGAGTTTTTTTTCCTTATTACATTCATAATGTGTGAATGAAATAAATGTTCTCCATATGAAAGGTTGCTGTGTCACACCCCTAAAGAGACTGCAGAGATAAAAAAATGATAATTACATCTCTCTCCTGTGTAATTCTTTGATTATGCCGTCCTATTATCCAAGAAAATGCAGATGTGCTCCAACATTGTGTGCAGCAAATCTCTTAGGACACAGAAGCGAAAAGTACTTTTTATCAGGTCAATATTATATATTTCAGATGAACTGTTTTCTGTATTTAAACCACTCCGTCAAAGAGGTGCTGGATGAAATCCCACTGTCTCTCCTCTGCCGACGTTCATTGCCAAAGCAGTCATTAATGGCCTAATAAAACCGAATGCTCCCCTAGAATGCATAATGTAAAGGGAAGAGCTTTAAAAAAACATGGCTGCTCTTTTATATTAGCTGTCTCTTGCTGGCTTTGGTGGGCTTGCCGTACTGAAAATCAGTGCTGCTTTTCCTAATAAGAGGTAACACTTGAAACCACGTGGTGAAAGCCAAGACATAGCTAAACAGCTAGCTACGAGGATCATTTACACATGAAGACAGCTTCTGTCATGCTGCAAATGTCAGAAACAACAGTGACAGGTAGTTCTCATTTCATTACATGTAACAGTAAGAGCATAAAAAGAATATCGGTGGCTTGGAATATTGCATGAAGAGTGATTTTATCCTTTTGCTCACCACCAAACTTACCCCACCATTCTGCCGTCCTTTGCTTGAGGTGTACCCACATTCCAAGGATAACACCAGCCGTGTTTCATGCTGACTTCTCTAGTGCATTGAATCAAAGAAGATTTTTTGACCCTGCTTCTCAGCTTTAATACGCCACCTTAAAATATGTACTCTATCTAATTAGCTCTGCTCTTCCCATCTGTACTGACCAACTTGAGAGGTTTGTTGAGTGCGATAATGAAAAATTGATTGGTGGGGTGACAGATGTACGTACTGTCCATTTGAGTTGATGCATTGTGCTACGTTCAAGCCCCCCTGACACCTCAATTAGTACTGCTGCAGGAGAGTAGATTTAAACAAAAGCTTGACCCTTAAGATAAATAGGTGCAAGGAGCCATTGATCTAATTACAAAGAAGCCTTCCCCCCTTTGGATTACAGGAAACACAGGGAATACTGACTCTCATTGTTGCTGCTACTGCACTGATTAAGCCACTGTGTGTATTTAGTGTGCTGTCCATGGCTCATTTAGATCTTTTCAGAGTGGGAGCTGACCTTGAAATGTTTGAAATAAGGATCTGAAATGCCAAAACTAGCTCAGCACTCTTCTTTTGAGAAGTTTCGGACTTTTGTGTTCCTGCAGGTAGACATACTATATAGACACACGATTTAGGTATACAATTACTGAGTATGGACAATGGACATCACTGTTGACCAGTTATCATTTGGGTGGTGGGCCTTTGTCAGTGCAGCTGTGACACCAGCATGACAGAGGCATGTTTGTGTTTGTGCCGACATGAGTGTGTTAGGTTGATCAAGGATGTTTGGATTCCAAATTTTGCTGCTTTTGTTTAGAAATGTATCAGAGAGGCTAACATTGCTAACAAACACTAGCACTCAGTAGTCACCCAAATAGCCCAAATTATTTCTGCAAAAGTGATTCACTGGAACTTCTATCACTCTGTCCAAACCACAACCAGGTCTTCATTAAGGATGTGCAAACTTGTTGATGTGATTTAGGACATCCAAGATCAGTCCTGCTTTGTGAATACTAACCCTTAATGACCTTAATGAAGACCTGGATGCAGTATGAGTGGATTTGGGGATGTGTTTTTAGAGAAAGGTTCAGGGTTGTTTGGGTGACTATCGAGATCAAGTATTTGTTAGCAATGTTAGCTGCACATCTACAAAAGATGAATCTTTTTTGGCTGACCGACTACATCTGGTTTGATTCAATTTTTTGACAAACTATTCTTTTAAAAGACTGCTGGACTTTTTTGAGACAGAATGAGTATTAAGAAAAATGTACAGGTGGTAAGGAGCCAGTTTGAGATTGAAGATAATGAAAAAATGCAAAATGTAAAGAGAACCGAGGAAAAATGACATAATGACCACCAGTCTTTTGCTTGTTGTAATGTTACTGGTATATCAGCAGTGTTGGTGCATAGCTATTGGAATCACCGCTGTGTTGAGAATGGTACACCTGGTAAGCAATGGTCTAATGGTGGCCTCTTTTGATTGCTGAACATTTGTTTACCAGAAGACAGTCGACTGTCAGTAACTGTATACCTATAAACTGCAAGTATATGGTAGGTTTACCTGATAACATGGCCAGTAAGTGTAGGAATGGGGTAGGTTGATGTAATGAATGGGCAACATTCTACATATATATACAGTGGGTTGCAAAAGTATTCAGCCCCCTTGAACTTTTCAACCTTTTGCCACATTTCAGGCTTCAAACATAAAGATATGAAATTGTAATTTTTTGTGAAGAATCAACAACAAGTGGGACACAATTGTGAAGTGGAACGAAATTTATTGGATATTTTAAACTTTTTTTAGAAATAAAAAACTGAAAAGTGGGGCGTGCAATATTATTCGGCCCCTTTACTTTCAGTGCAGCAAACTCACTCCAGAAGTTCAGTGAGGATCTCTGAATGATCCAATGTTGACCTAAATGACTGATGATGATAAATAGAATCCACCTGTGTGTAATCAAGTCTCCGTATAAATGCACCTGCTCTGTGATAGTCTCAGAGTTCTGTTTAAAGCGCAGAGAGCATCATGAAGACCAAGGAACACACCAGGCAGGTCCGAGATACTGTTGTGGAGAGGTTTAAAGCCGGATTTGGATAGAAAAAGATTTCCCAAGCTTTAAACATCTCAAGGAGCACTGTGCAAGCGATCATATTGAAATGGAAGGAGCATCAGACCACTGCAAATCTACCAAGACCCGGCCGTCCCTCTAAACTTTCAGCTCAAACAAGGAGAAGACTGATCATAGATGCAGCCAAGAGGCCCATGATCACTCTGGATGAACTGCAGAGATCTACAGCTGAGGTGGGAGACTTTGTCCATAGGACAACGATCAGTGGTACACTGCACAAATCTGGGCTTTATGGAAGAGTGGCAAGAAAAAGCCATTTCTCAAAGATATCCATAAAAAGTCTCATTTAATGTTTGCCACAAGCCACCTGGGAGACACACCAAACATGTGGAAGAAGGTGCTCTGGTCAGATGAAACCAAAATCGAACTTATGTTTGGCGTAAAAGCAATACAGCTCATCACCCTGAACACACCATCCCCACTGTCAAACATGGTGGTGGCAGCATCATGGTTTGGGCCTGCTTTTCTTCAGCAGGGACAGGGAAGATGGTTAATATTGATGGGAAGATGGATGGAGCCAAATACAGGACCATTCTGGAAGAAAACCTGTTGGAGTCTGCAAAAGACCTGAGACTGGGACGGAGATTTATCTTCCAACAAGACAATGATCCAAAACATAAAGCAACATCTACAATGGAATGGTTCACAAATAAACGTATCCAGGTGTTAGAATGGCCAAGTCAAAGTCCAGACCTGAATCCAATCGAGAATCTGTGGAAAGAGCTGAAAACTGCTGTTCACAAACGCTCTCCATCCAACTTCACTGAGCTCGAGCTGTTTTGCAAGGAAGAATGGGCAAAAATTTCAGTCTCTCGATGTGCAAGACTGACAGAGACGTACCCCAAGCCACTTGCAGCTGTAATCACAGCAAAAGGTGGCGCTACAAAGTATTAAAGCAAGGGGGCTGAATAATATTGCACGCCCCACTTTTCAGTTTTTTATTTCTAAAAAAAGTTTAAAATATCCAACAAATTTCGTTCCACTTCACGATTGTGTCCCACTTGTTGTTGACTCTTCACAAAAAATGTCAATTTCATATCTTTATGTTTGAAGCCTGAAATGTGGCAAAAGGTTGAAAAGTTCAAGGGGGCTGAATACTTTTGCAACCCACTGTATATATATATATATCTTCAAAGTTAGTTATGTGACCAGCTTTGGAATCAGTATTTCTGTAATTGATTTTCTGCTAAAATGTGAGCAGCATAGATCTTCAGTAAAGATTTAAGAGGCTAACGGATGTGACAAAAGACAGTCCGTTGCTTAACAATGTCTGCTATCTGTCCTCAGTCACCGACTACTATTCCTGACTCCTTGGCGCTCTATCATTGAGACCCACATGGTTTCATTACCTCGGACAAGTCAAGGACATTAATGTGACGCCGACCTGAATTATGGGTCATCTGTCATAGGGCCTTGTGGTGAGGTCCTCTGATGGTGAGAGATGAAGGTCCTTGCTCTGTCCAATGAGAGATGCCCAAGACAAACAACCCATGAGTGGAGACACACCTTTCATGTTTGACAGCGAGGTCTGACCCGAAGAATCGCCCACCCTCCTCCTCCTTGTGGTCCAGTTTAATCCATTGCTGCTCCTGAGAGGAGAACCAACCCAGGGGGTTTGGCTGAGCAAGGATGCCCCCCCCGCCCCCCCCCCCCGCCATCACATCTTAATGAACATAATCAGACGCCTCCAAGTGACCATGGGTCAGAACTCTTTGTACCATCTCTATGATTCACACTCTGAAGAGCCCCATTACAATGAGCAAGACTGTTATTAGCTAAAACATGAATCTTTTTCTCTACAATGACTCAGCCTGGACCACATCTGTCTTTGAGACAGAATAAACCACAAGCAGGTGATAAGGAACCAGTTTCTGATAAAAATTAACATACATGAAACTGCAAAAACGGAAAGAGAACCAGGGAAAAAATGCCATGTTGAAGACCAATAGACAAATAGGCATATCTGCCTAACCGCTCATGTGTGATTTTGATGATTTATTTACATATTCCAGGTATCATTTTTCATCCTGTCAGTACGAGCATGCGGCATGAAAATATTCCACAGCGCGGGTCGGGGGTTTTGGCGCAGGCCACGGGGAAACCTGATTGCGCAGGAAGCAGCATTAACTAATGCGCTTATTTTGAGAACAGCAGCCGCTCTTCTGTGTCCCAAAGGTTTGGCATGAACGCGCACTGTCACTGGTTTCCATTAGATCTCCACATCTCCGAAGCAGTCTTGGCACTTTCTGCATGACACACAGTCGGATGGCCAGATGTTAGCGGCTGGAGACTACGCATAAGCCTGGCGCTGAAGGGGGATTAGGCGAATCATTCCAAATATTTTGATGGTGGGTCCTTACTTTCCGACCCGCAGAACTAATTATGTGGTCATTCCAAAGCGTTGGCGTTGGACCTCCATCCTAAAAACCTCAGATTCACGTTCATGCAATCATGCAAATGGAGACCCTTTTCTTTCTCTCCCTCCATCCTTTTTTCCCTTTCTCCTTTTTTTTCTGGCGCGCCGTTGTCGGCGTCCTGCTCCAGGCAGGGAAAGTAGGCCAGAATTACTTTTGCTTGGTTATCCCCAATGAAGCGTGGCTGGGAGATTCTTGATGCAGGAACGCACAGCCTGCAAGAGCGTTGAGTCCAAGAGGTGGGCAGATGGAAAGCCAGTTTTGGGCCAGCAGGTATTTTTTCGGCTTCTGCCTTGCCTTTGTTTTCTGGGCCTGAAATAATGTTGGCATTGCTGGGGTGAGGAAATGGATAAAGTGGATGTAAGAGCAAAAAAGGTTCTGGCTTGTATGTGTAAACAACATTTGCTAAATCGCTAAGATAAAGGCAGGCATCAGTGCCTGATGATAAACTTCCTTCCATGTTTTAGCTGGCTGACATTTCACGTCCGCTAATGCACAACACAGTGGTTTGCATGGTAGTCTTGATCTTGATTCAGAGGGAAAAGTGGTCTTTTGGCTGTTGTAACGTAGGCTTTGATACAGTACACAATAGCTTCTTTGTTTCAGTGTTTTACCGTTCTTGAATCGACACATGGATTGTAATATTATATCTGTTTCTCGGGAATGCCGTATCATGTCCAGTAGTTTGACTTTGGCACAGCTATCGCTGTCCCTCTTGGGCGTATCGTTTATTAAAACACAGCCAGCCGGCCTTTTTTTCTCCTGTGGGGACAGAAAAAAGCAAGAGCTTTCTCTTACCATTTTCTGAGTGAATGAGTAGGCCTCGATCCAACAGGGGGGGGCATGGCTTTGCTCTAAGTGGGGAAAGACTCTGAAGGATACTCCTCTGATTGCTTTGGTCTTAATTGCTCTCTTAATTAGGCTGCAGCAGTGTTTGCAGCTGGAGGGGAAATGGGGTGTGCATGCATGTGCGCCGCTCTGTTGTTTTCCTGTATGGTTTCACTGTGCAGAGCGTTGAGAGCCATCCGCGGACATGCCCTGTTTGTACTCGCCTAATCCTCCCCCCCCCCTCTCTCTCTCTCTCTCTCTCTTTCTCTGTATCTCATTCTTCACTTCTTTTCCTCAGCACATCACTTGTGCTCCTCCCTTCCTCTCTCTCTCTCCTGCGCTCTCTATCTCTCCATCTCCGTCTGTCTCTTAGTGCTCCTGCCCCCACCCCTGTCTCTCTCTCTTCTTCTCCCTGTGAACCAGATCCAGAAAGACCCTCTGGTCATCTCATTGTATCATCTCCTTTTATGAAGACTCTTTAAGAATTTTTATGTTCCAAAAAGTCACTTCCACCAATAAAGAGAGCTCTTTTCTTTTTCTTTTTTTTTTTTGCAAAGATAAAATGTAATTGCATCGGTAAATCATACCTCTCCAATGGCATTCTGCAGAAGCTCATTTCCGTGTGCCGGTCCTCGTTTGTGGCCTTGTGTTTTGGGTTCACAGATCTAAGAAATGTTTGCATGACTCAACACCTGCGAATGTGTGTGAGCAGACTGCCTCTCTGTGAAGTGTTCAAGGCTGGGAACGATGCCTGCATGGCTCCTTCAGGCCCTGTCTGGGCAGCTGGTCCTCATTAGTTGCCTGCTCCTGCTCTGATCATTTCCCTGTGCATGAACAGGTTAAACCAAAGGAGGAAACATTATCTAGAAGCCCCTCTCGTCCCTCTATACCACCAAATAATCATTAAAGCCATGGAGCTGAGATTTCACCATCATTTCCCTCAAAGCTTCATCATTTTGCTGAGTTTGAGACATGTTAGCCTTTGTTTACAGCATATGCTGCAGATGTGCAGGAATAGTTAAATGAAAATTCAAAGTTATGCAACTTTTCTCTGTTGTAGTTGATCAAAGTTTGCTACACGGCTAATACAGTTACTGATGAATAAAGGTGGATAATATGACAATATTTTATGGTTATGATGGTAATTTCTTTTCAGTGTTTTTGAGCATATTGTGGATATCTTCCATACTTTAGCAATACTCAATGTGTGTTTCATTACAAAGAGAGCATAATTAGCCCTGTTCAACCCCCTAACAAGCTGTGGGCCCACCAGCGGGACCAAAGTTTTACTGCACACTTGCATATTATAAGAATAGCCATTAATTTGCATTGAAGTGCCTGTAGTAAGTAAATAATAAGCCTTTGTTTGAAATAAACCTGGGATGGGTTGGGTGTAGGCAAGGGTCCTCCTAATTGTGTAATCGTGGGGCCAGTCATGGGCTGGAGGTTAGGGTACCAGCCCTGTGACCGGAAGGTTGCTGGTTCGATCCCCTGAGCCAGCAGTATGTGAGTGAGTAAGTTCTCTTGAATAGAGCACCTAACCCCACTGCTCCTCGTGCACTGCGGATAGGGCTGCACACTGCTCCGGGCAAGTGTGCTTATTGCCCACTAGTGTGTATTTGGTGTTTCGGTGCACGGATGGGTTAAATGTGGAGGTGAGGTTTCCCTGTTGTGGGACTAATAAGGGTCACTTAATCTTACCTATTTAAGTGCAGTGCAAAGCTTGTTTTCCCAATGTGTGCATTCCACTGAATGAGTCTTTACTCCCATCACGTTGTCCTGTTTTATCTCATGATTAGACATAAGTTAGCCTATATAGTTTAGATTCCTGCTGCTATGTCAGTAATGACATTTTTGGTGATTACTTTTTTCCCTAAAGCTCAAAGCCCATTTTGTAGAGTCCCAAAGATGGAGAATAATGAGCGAGATGAAGCTGCAGATGAACTAAAAAGGTACTGTTTTTTAGAGTAAAGGTACACAGCGTGCAGTCTGGCAAGAGCAGTGTACCTGCCAAAGTTAAGCCTGACATGTGAAGTTCAGTGACTGGACCTATCCCCATATGCAATATAAAGAGGAGAGAGGAGAGGGTTGGGGTTCAGTCAAGATATAACTTGTAACACATCCAGTGTAACTACATTATACGTGTAATAATAAAAACTAAACAAATGAATAATAATTTTAATTTTACACTTACCATGAATTTTGGCTCATATGTTCCAAGTTCAGTATTTAACCCAAGTCAGTGCCCATGTAAATAACTATTATAAGACACTAAGTAGTCACTGTATGGCCTATATTCTTGAGATCTTTCTGTCTTGGGGATAATGGACTAGTGTCGACACCCCCATTATACTTGACACTGGCAATGCATGTTGCAGGAGAAACATGCTGAAGCAATTTGGATTGCTTTACATTGATGCTAATGCACATCTCATGCTCTCTGAATCTGCTGAGCTCACTCATCTGACCTGTAATGCAAACCAGTGGAGAAGAGAGGGGCGAAAAGAGGGGACAGGGAAGAGAAGGGGTTCCATCAACACAAGCAGTGCTTTCAGAGGTTTATGATTAATTACCCGTTGTCTCTTGTACGCTGGCTCGGATCTGAGCAATCTCCCCTTCGACAAGGTGAACGTAAGCATGGTGATATTTAATCAGGACCACTCAAGTGGGACGGAAAACACCTGTTCCTGTGCACAGGTGAACAGTTCAGCTAAGAGAGCAGGGTGCTTCAGCAATGCCATATAATTGTCCTAATCCATGTATTCCCTCATCCTTCTCTTTGTTTCTGCTGTCATTTCTCCTTTGCTGGCTCCGTTGTTTGAGGAGCTCAGGGATTACGCCTAGAAATCAGCCTGCAAGATGGCTGCAATTAAGGAGTGCCTACCTGCACATCTTCCGCCCGTCTCATCTGTTAGTCTTTATTGCGAGCAGCCCGCTCCTCGCTCCTCGCTAAAGGAAGCAGTGTGCATGTGTAATGCAGTTACGCTCCTACTGATGCATGAAGCTCCGTGTCTGCTTCTTGTCAAGACCTTGCCACTAAAGTCAATTTGCTCAGGCTCAACAGAATTTAATATTTCTCTAATCAGATAAACAAGGATGTTACGTAGGCCGGCTCTATTGATAGGAGGAAATAATTAAACTTGGCTCAGAATAATTTCACCCGCAGTGCATTACAGTAAACTCCATAAAATCCCAGCCCAGCTCCGACCCCCCTCCTCCGAGCCTCCATCGCCAGGTTTTTATTGCCGTGCGATAAGATTGAGATCTGGGAGGAGGCAGAGGAAGAGGAAGATGGAGAGGGAGACTTTTGCAAGAAGAGAGAGGAGATGGAAGGAGGGAGAAGATTCCATTAATGCCTGTCTGTTTTGCTTCCTCTCTTTCAGCACGTGGCTGCGCGATGACCTGTCTGCCAGGCCCGATATGAGACGAGATGGACATCAGAAGTTAAACTTCAGGTCAGGGAGGACACAGGTACACAGCATGACTGTCAAAACATAAGGTAAATGAATTGAACAGGATGACGAGCAGAGCTAAAACGGAACATGCCGGCTGCCGGGCCTAGAAGACACATTCGAAGATTTTATGTGAGGAATTATTGGGAATGGTGGGGCGTGTGGCAGCGACTACATTACCTCTTCATCTGGCCACTGTATAACATTGTTAACTGTGACGTTCTCAAATGAATCCAGACCTGTGGTGCCGTAATGAGGCCTTATTGAATCTCTGTGTGGGGGAGATTAAACCCACCTGGGTCACCGCTACGGGACTCCAAAGTTCTCTTGGCCAGCCGTGCCACTGTCCCATTCACTCAGCAGGAATTGACTGACGTCAACTACCCCTCCAGTGCTCACTACATTACTGCCAAGGTCACGAAACATAGCATATAACTTTTGCGTTGCCGAAAAGAAACACATGACATTCAAAAACACCATATCTTGCAAGAACTAAATACAAGCCAACAAGTTTTGCCTGTAGTCTGTTTCACATTCTGAAGTGCCCTCTCGGCTATCAAGCTTAACCTCTGGGAAGGTCCATGTTGGAGCTGCCAAGGTGTGCTGGTACTGAAACACAATACACCTTGATCATGCTTCTAAATGAAAGCTGAATTTATCAACTTGCGAATGAGCAGTCCCATTCCTGCCTGTAATTATTTAGACTCCATTTTTAGTTAATTATTGTCATTAGCATTATGTGTTCTAAGCAAACGCATAATTTTGCAGGGAAGGGGAAAAAAGCTCAGATGAGCTTTTAAGATGAACAGAATGTTTGGTTTTTTGGGAAACTGATAGAAAACAGCCGGGAAACAGCTGAAAAGGGAGCAATTATTTTAATGATCTCACAAACGCAGATGTTGTAAACTAGATTTAGGTTGCTGGTTGCATACTGGTGCCAGTGAGGAAGCTGTTAGTGGTAGCGTGTGGAGCTGCAAACATCTCTGAGCAGTAGAACTTGTGTCCCTCACAACTTCACGTGTGAAACAGTAGGAGATGCAAATTATTGAAGAGCTGTGAACTTGAATGCGCAAAGGTTTCAGCACTGTTTCAGCATGCTTGTGCCTTTTATTAGAGCTTTCAGTTAAAGTGATTGTTGAAAGCTGATGTCTGTGATTAGAGAGTAATTGTTGAGCAAAGGATGTGGTATTTTTAGCTGTACAGGTAAAGTGGATGGATTGGCTGAGGTATAGAAGCAATTGTTTATGTGAGCTGTACATGGATGTCAAGAGAAGAAGTGAAATAGTCACTCTGTATTTTATAAAATATTCTTATATATTCTGCCCATATTGTGGATTTTTGATTGACCATATTGAGTATGTATATTGTGAATTGTCATTTCATTCTAAAAATGGAAAATGAAAAAAGTAGGACATTTTCAAGAAACATATTGCTGTTGTATCTCTATTTCTGATGTTTTTCAGTTTTTGACACAATTTGAAAATACCTGCTGCCCTTTACACTACACCAAATGAAATGGCTCAGAATGACTTGGGTGAGGTGAGGGGGTGGGGGTGGTTTGGTTCTATTGACTTACATTAAAACTAAAGTAGTTTTTTCCTTCTCCTGTAAAGTTACCATTTTGGAGATACGAGTTTTTCCTCTGACAGCAGCGATATGTACTACAAACTAGATAATAAAGCATTGGGATGCATTAGTTGTCCTTATCATGGGTTAGGTCCTTAGGTCATAGATAAGTTCCTGTAATATTCACACCATAAAGAGTTGCCAGAGTAATGCAATTATATTGCAGCATTTTTTAAACTCTGTTCTCCCATTTGCTGGATGAGTGTCTTAACCACTCAGCTATACAGCTGCTTACATGACAGACACATGCACAGCTGAAAAACAAATCTGCCCTTGACTACTCCTTGACTGCTAACTTGGAAAAAACCCTTTTAAGAGCCTATATTATACAATTTTCTTGCATTTTATTTTTGATCTGAAGTCCACTTTTGACATTTGTGTGGATTTATCCACTGAAAACAGTCATAAATCATTTTAACATAACTTTTTTCTAACATCTCTATCCCTTTTCATTAAACAGTCGTGCTAGAAAGTTTGTGAACCATTTAGAATTTTCTATATTTCTGCATAATTTTAACCTAAAGCGTCATCAGATTTTCACACAAGTCCTAATAGTACATAAAGAGAACCAAATTAAACAAATGAGATAAAAATATTAGACTTGGTCTATCCAATATTATAGATCTGTGACAAAGTATGTGACAAAAAGTATGTGAAACTTTAGGATTAGCTGATACTTTGAGGGTGAAATTAGAGTGAGGTGTTATTATCAATGGGATGGCAATCAGGTGTGAGTGACTACCCTGTTTTATTTAAACAACAGGGATCTATCACAGCCTGATTTTGTTTGTGGAAGTGTATCATGGCTTTTAGGATTTCTGAGGACCTCAGAAGAAGATTTGTTAATGCTCATCAAGCTTTCTCACTTGCATTCTCTCTCTCTTGTGCTCTCTCTCTCTTTCTCTCTCTAGTAGTGCTACAGTGTACGGTTGCATTAGCTATGGAGTTTGTGTGAATGTGGCACTGAATGAAACTGAGGATTAAGTTCAACAGAACTTCAGTCTCAGTCACACTGTGGATGAAGACAAGGATGTGTGGTTTAGGTGGAAAAGTCACAGCAGATCTTTCCTCCTGCTTGTTAAGCATTTCTGCAGTAGCAGCAGTAGCGAGAGGAACTTTAGCGCAGGAGGGCTAACAGTGGATAGGAGGAAGTTGGATGCTGTTCTCTACCAGCTATGATCAGCAATTCCACAAAAATATACTGGTAATAATATTTTTGGTGTATTAAAGATGTGTAAAATACATAGACTAAAACTCATCTTGTTCCAGTAGTGACATGAAAATGTGAGACAGCATTTTTAATGATAAATCTGATTTTGTTAAGCTTAATTTTAAAAGAAACCAGGAAGAACTTCACAAAAACAAAAAAAGTAAAATTTTTAAAGGGTTTGGGAAAACCACCTCCCAACATATAGCACTCTACTACTACTACTACTACTGGTACTACTACTGCTATGACTACTACTCTGCTCTAAATTGTACCTTTCTGGTCTGAATACATAATTGTTTTTATAAATTGCTATTTTTTACTGTTAAACTGCTGTTTGAACTAATTCTGCAGATATATCTATATGTTTACTCATTTGTCATTTTGTGTCTATAAGCAAAAAGCTATTGGTCTTGCACAATAGTTAATAGAGATTTAGTAATTCTGTCATTTGTACTATTTGCTTAAATGAGAGATAGAGTAGGACTGCTGTTGAATGCTTATTACTGTTACGTACTGTTGAATAACTTAATTATTTTATTTACTTTTGTTTTATTGACAAAGTCGTTTTGATCTTGCTTTTCACCTCATTGCAGAATCCAGCAGCTTTATTGCACCTTGCATTTCATGTTCATATTTTGCAGCCTATGTAACAATTTCACTAAAGCATGTAATTCTGCGGTATCCTAGGTCTCTAGCTAGATTACAGTATTATTGTTATGGCAAATTCGCACATGGGCTAAGAGTATTCAGGATTGCTGGTCTCAATTAGAAGAATGTCAAATTACCTCCGCAATGCGCAGTTGTTAAGGAGCTGAAAGCACCACATAGAGCTTTAGTGAAGAGGATTGCTCTTTAGGGGGGGCCGCACTTTCCCCAATAAAACTGTTGGGTGAAAGTAAACTGTGGAAAATATAAACACCTTACAAACATTGCCATGGTACATTGGCTAAGCAAGTGGGTAAAGTGCTTTGGCATAAATACTTCGGCATTGGTGGTCGTTTCAGGGAGGGTTTTTAAAAGAACGTAAAACACTGACTTGGATGAGAGAGAGGGAAGCGAGAAGGAGGAAGGAAAGGAGAGAGGACACGAGAGATGCAGCCAGGTGCTCTTTTCTCTTCTTGGGAGCAGTGCAGCGTGAGGAAAAGCTTGTTAAAATCCTAATAGTGGCTATCAAAGGCTATTGATTATCCTTCCCGGCCTGTTTGGGTGACAAAGTGAGCATTAAGGCCGGACCCCAGTGTGGGCTGCGTTGTCCTCTGGGGTGGCCTGCTCCCTGATGGCCAGCCGCTGAGTGTTGAGAAGCCTGCCTGGAGCAGTTCTACCATTCACCCTCCTGCCACCAGATAATCCACTTTACAGGCTCACATCAAACAGCGTGCCCCGGGGCCAGGGGAGCAAGCTGCAGCCTGTTCATACTGCACGCAGCAAACATACAGAGCGTGCTCTCTCTCCCTGCATTGCATGAATACTACACGTCTCATACCTGCATCGGCACTTCGGTGTCTGATCACAACATAGCATAACTTTTTCTAAGGATCACTAAGGCCAAAACTTTGGAAGCAATACTAAATTAATAAAAACATTACATAAACATGAAGATTGATAGCAGTCAGTAATGTGTGTATTTTCGTGATAGAGTATGTGCTGTATGTAGAACCCTTTTAACTCTGTGTGGTGTTCAGGTCTGTAGGATGCATTTTCAATGTTCACCAAAAGAAAATATGATGTAACTTATTATTATTTCAACCTCAGATTCCTTGGCCTTTGCTCGTTTTCTGGGAAGATCATATAAAATAACACATTTTCAATGACTTGACACTGTTCACCCCCCCACTCATGAGGTGTTGGGGGGACCCATGGAGAATAAAAGTATGGAGGTGACTTTCACTCTGTTCTCCTCCTCCTCCATGGCCTGGTGTTAGTGTGTGTGTGTGTGTGTGTGTGTGTGTGTGTGTGTGTGTGTGTGTGGTAGACAACATGGACAGGCTGCTGACTGGCTAAAACTGCTAAAAGAGAACCTTACACTGGCCACTTGTGATATTTTAAACATCTGATATTTTTACAAAAATTGTCATGGCCTTTTTGACACCACACAAGGGTTAAAGTTCTATGGCAGGAGTGTCAAACTCAACCAATAAAAGAGAAAAAAAATATTTTTTTTAAATTTTGGATTAATGTTGTGCTATAACCTGAACTGGACTGTGTTTATTCAAAATATGACAAAAATATCAACAGTAAAATATAGACACTTGTTGCAGACCATGTAATATTACATGGACACTTAAAGTATTAAAAATTTAAATGTCCCCAGGTGCTCGGTCTTAAACCTACCTATTTGCTTGAAATAGGCACCTGGCATCCTTTCTTTACTGCAAGTTTATTAAGATTTGGGCTCAATTTCTGAGCTGCTGAGCTGATGTTAATCTTTTCAACTCCTTGAGACCACCAGTGGTTCCAAAATGCACTTTGTCATATTCTTCATAACTTAACCTTATTTCATAAGCTACATTCAAAAGGTGGGTGTCATATGAGACTGTAACTGTCTTCTTTTCAGTCACATAGATGGGTGATGTCATTTTAAACCCTTATAATAAAATAAGCTGCACTCACATTTTCCCACAAATCTGAGCTATAAACTATAAACAGCTGGCAGTGATGTGATCTGTAAAAATTACTTATATAAAATAATACAAAGAGTGTCTAGGATTTTTAGCAATATGTGTGTGATCATGAAACACATTTTCTGTTCATTTGAGGGGAGCTTTTATAAAAAATAAAAATGTACATTTATTTAATGCAGTTACTGAATAATTTGCCTTACGATTTAAACATGTAAATTCAGATGGTCAAACCAAAATATACTGGTTGAACTGCAGCTGAAATGCACTTTGGTGATAAGACTGATCTGGAATTGCGCAGAATTGGGTAGAACTGAGGTGTAATCACTTTCACATTGTGAATCAGGCTAATATGAAAAGGAAATGAAAATACTTTTTTGGGCCAGATAGGATTTGCCTTTGACACATGGGCTCTTGGTAATATATGGAACCCTTTTTGACAAGAATCTGTCCTCACATAAATTAAAATGGCAGCTTCCATTTACATTGTTTGGATCTTTTATGGTGAGTGGAGCAAAAGAAAGGTGCCAAAATGACTCTTTATTATATCTGCTTTAAAAGTAAAGATAATTATTGCCTTCTACTGTAAAGTTACTTTTTTGTTGAGTTACTTGTTTTTTGTGTTGAAGCAGGGGTGTCACGCTCAACCACTAAAAGGGCCATAAAAAAAAAAAAGTATGTATATATATATATGTGTGTGTGTGTGTGTGTGTGTGTGTGTGTGTGTGTGTGAATGTGAGAGGGTGGACAACATTGAGAGGCTGCTGACTGGCTACAGCTGATAAATGAGAACCCTACACTGACCACTTGTGATATTTTAAACATCTGGTAAAACTCAGCAAAGTGTAAATGTCTTTTAAACCTACCTGTTTACTTGAATTAGACACCTGGCATCCTTTCTTTGTCTACAAGTTTATTGTTTGTGCTCAGTTTCTGAGCAGCTGAGCTGACATTAAGTGTTTATATTGGTTGAAATGCAGCTGAAATGCAGCTAGTGTCTTTGGTGATAGTGTAGAATTGTATAAAACTGAGGTGTAACCGTTGTTTCATGGTTTGTTGTTCGGGGTCGGACAGTCAGAGTGCATTTTTTGTTCCAGTGCATGCTGGGGACTGTAGTGCAGTGCACTATGAAACAGGTTAATATTAATGGAAGACTAAATTACATTTGTGGGCTGGATAGGATTGTGTTGTTGACCTGATCTGTTCTGCTGGCCTTGTGTTTGTCACATGGGTGCTAAAGCATGATGTGTTGGTTGCTGGCAAATTACTGTAAAACTATACAGGCACTTTTTAAAATCACTGCTTGCTTTCATACTTTTGGCCTGTTTATAAAGTTTGTTTCTTCTAATCACTGTATGATTGTAGATATTATTAAGTAGTGAATCTCACATTATTACAGTAGGCTGCTTATCTGCAGTGGTAATGTGGCAGTGATGTGTACTGTTTGCTAAAGGCACAACTTTTGACTCTAGTCTTAGTAAGTTGACTGCCGTTTTTTCAGGATGAGCTTGGTCATGTGAGAAATGTGAGTTGGCTGTTTGTGATGATGCCTCCTTTCCTTATATATAAGACCTCCTCATTGTGCATAATACATAGGACATGAACAACAGAGGATGAATCTCTGGAGGAAATGAAAGAAAGAGAGTAAATACTGAAAAAGATGAGTACTTCATTCCCACGAAGCATGGCCAATAAAGTACATGGAAAAACTGAATAGCAGATGAAGTTGCCCCCATTTAAAGTGCATTTTACTCCGAGCAATTTTTGATTTCAGTGAATGCTGAGGAAATGCAATAAAGCACGATAGGGCTGGGAATGAGATATAAAAAGCAAGCTATACATAAAGCATGATAACAACCAAATTAATGGATGTCGTCATCAAATATTTAAGGGATAAACCTTTGGTTTTGGACCCATTACATGGAAATCCAAATGGCAGCAATTTTTTGTTTTCTGGGTAGATCTATACACTAATTGTGCATTAGAAGATATTTCTGTGTGTCCTGTAAAAGAATGGGAAGGATTTGATTTGTGTTATGATACTCTGTATCCAAGCTAATTGCTTATTAATCTGTCTTGGGATGTCACTGTATGACCGCACTACCATTTTAATGACCAGAAGAATCAAAATATGTTCTTTTACGCTGTACAGTTTGAAGTGAGAACATCCATCAGAAAACAGAAGTTTTACTGTGTTCATTAATGCTTCAGTGTTTTGAGCAGTAGTGTCACTAACATTAACATCATTCAAACTGATCAACACAGTCGCCATGCAGAGCCTGGTTGGTCCTCACTGGCTCATCTACCAAACATTAGCTAACTAAGGTAACACCACCAGTTTTTATTTTATTTGTAGATAATTTCACTTATTTTTCATCATTACATCTATGCTACTTTCCCATCCAGTGCTGTAAACATTATAAGCATCTGAAAACTTTAAATATACATTTTAGCAGATGCTCTTACTGTACCGATTTACAGTGATTGCCAAGTGTAGCAATCAAAAGTCCCTGTATTGCTATAATGGTAATGTTAGTGTTAGTGTCTGAACAAGAGATAATTCCAACTTCCTGTGTGTGGCGCTGCTTGTTATCCATGTTAAAGACTTTAAATCACTACTGGAAACTACATATTAAGATTAAGTGACCCTTATTAGTCCCACAATGGGGAAATTTCATCTCTGCAGTTTAACCCATCCGTGCATTGAAACACCACATACACACCAGTGAAGACACCCACTAGGGGGCAGGGAGCACACTTGCCCAGAGCGGTGGGCAGCCCTATCTGCAGTGCCTAGGGAGCAGTTGGGGGTTAGGTGTCTTGCTCAAGGGCACCTCAGTCATGAACTGTTGGCTCAGGGGATCGAACCGGCAACCTTCTGGTCGCAAGGCTGGTTCCCTAACCTCCAGCCCACAACTGCCTCAAAAGCATGAAAGGAGCCATTCATATGAATGAATACCAATTGGTGTTGGAGCTCATATTAAGACCCATACTAAGCAGAAAATGGTCATTAAAATATTGCAAGAAAAAGACGATGTGACTAAAACAGACAAATACTGCAGCTCCTAAGCATAATTCTGTCTAAGCCTCAGGTTGTATGTACATTTACATGTTCTATGTACATTTAGAAAGTGTTACTAATTTCAGATGTTATTTGTTATGTATATATGTGAAAGGTCTTTTAAGAGATATCAGTCTTCACAGTTCAGACTATAGCTGTTTTAACAATGCTGTGTAAAAGCAAAGCACAGCCTCCATTTGTCTCTCTTCATTACTTGTCAACAGGTGAAGCCTTGCTTGGATTGTTTATCAGGTATTCAGCCCTAATAAACCCCACTTTAACTGTCTCATAACCACAGTAAAACTAGACATTTGCTATTTGTGTTGTGCTGCTGAACATTTGTGACCGATGCTGGTCTGGAAGACTGACAACAAAAAAATCCCCATATTGGTGCAGTTGGCACAAACAAAATTATATCAGATAATAATGTAGTTGTGGAGGATCTTTTTGATCGCCAGTCATCCAGACCAGCATTGGTCACAACCACTTTGCACCCTGGAGGATTCATACCGAAAAATTTAGATATTGGTATGGTTAGTGACAGTGGAGTGTGGCTGTGATTAAAATGATAAAACATAACAGATAGCAAGCTGGCTAACACACCATAAACAAATACATCACATAACTGTATATTTTCCATTGCATATTGCTGCACACTGGTATGTTGGCAGCGATTGGGTGACATATACTGCTGCAGTTAGCCATGGAGCTAACATCTCAGGTAGAAAGCCAGCATAACTCATAACTCAAATAAACAATAAAACCACAGAAGTAACAAATATTTTTTACAGCCTCCCACCTGACTGTGTATCATGCGGTCTCTCTTTCATGTGTT
This sequence comes from Pygocentrus nattereri, assembly GCF_015220715.1. Classification (NCBI taxonomy): domain Eukaryota; kingdom Metazoa; phylum Chordata; class Actinopteri; order Characiformes; family Serrasalmidae; genus Pygocentrus; species Pygocentrus nattereri. Next base: position 27,488,048 of record NC_051215.1, on the reverse strand, counting down.
TATTTAGAGCCAGTGCAGAAAAAATGATCAAAGGTTTGTATTTAGACACTGGTTAAATTAGCATTTCCACCATTTTGGAGATTCAGTCAGAGCCAGGTTTTGTGGAGCCTGGCCAACTCCTGTTCTAATTACACTAACATAACCAAAGAAATGCTAGTGTCTGTAAATTATAAAAATAATTATTTACAAATTACAATTTTGCACAAAGGCTCTGTTTGAGCCTTTTGGACTCGCCTGGGAGCACCCTCTAGTGTCCGGTCAGTCCTTCTCGTGGAATTTATTAAGTGGTAGTTCTCCTCACTAAACATTCTCTGGTTGTTGGTGCTGCTATATTTGCTGAGTTGCTGCTGAATTACCTTTGTATTTTCTCTTTGGTGAAGCACTCAATTTACCTTGCCTTGCCTTTATGCAGGGGCTGCCCCTTTAGAGGTCAGCTCCGCCAAAGCAGTAGTGCTACTGGTTGAAGAAGAAAATGTGGATGTCAAAGTGGTACTTTGTGTGACATTGTGCATGCCATTTTTTTATCCTGGAAGTCTGTGACACAAAATCATTTGCTGCCGTGAATTCTATTAAAATTAATGTAATTTCACTCACAAATGCAAATGTGACTGAACCTTTTAAAACATGACCTTTCACATGTATACAAAGCAAATAGAATTTACAACAGTGCCTACAAAATAACACATCTGTGGCCAGAGCAAAGACTGGACAAATGTACACTAGTATTTGCCAAAAGTATTCTCTCATCTGGCTTCAAACGCATATGAATTGAGTGACATCCCATTCTTAATCTATAGGGTTTACTATGATATCAGCCCCCCCTTTGCAGCTTCGACTCTTCAGGGAAAGCTTTTCACAAGGTTTATTAATGTGTTTATGGGAATTTTTGAATATTTTCCAGAAACGCATTTGTGAGGTCAGACACTGAGATGTTGGATAAGAAGGCCTGGCTCGCAGTCTCCGCTCTAATTCATCCCAAAGGTGTTTTGGGTTGAGGTCAGGACTCTGTGCAGGCCAGTGAAGTTCTTCCACACCAAACTCTCTCATCCATGTCTTTATGGATCATGCTATGTGCAGTGGTGTGCAGTCATGTTGGAACAGGAAGGGACCGTCCCCAAACTGTTCCCACAAAGTTGGCAGTGTGAAATTGTCCAAATCTCTTGGTCTGCTGAAGCATTAAGAGGTCCTTTCACTGGAACGAAGGGGCCGAGCCCAACTCCTGAAAAACAACCCCACACCACAATCCCTCCTCCACCAAACTTTACACTTGGGACAATGCAGTCAGACAATTACTGGTCTCAATCTGTCGGATTGCCAGATGGAAAAGCGTGATTCGTCACTCCGAAGAACACGTCTCCACTGCTCTAGAGTCCAGTGGCGGCGCTTTACACCACTGCATTCGATGCTTTGCATTGCGCTTGGTGATGTATGGCTTGGATACAGTTGCTCTCAGATGGAAACCCATTCCATGAAGCTCTCTACGCTGTTCTTGAGCTAATCTGAAGGCCACATGAAGTTATAGGTCTGTAGAGATTGACTCTGCAGAAAATTGCCGACCTCTGCGCACTATGCGCCTCAGCATCCACTGACCCCTCATTTTACTTGTTGCACAGGTGTCATCCTATCACAGTACCCCGTTGGAATTCACTGAGCTCCTGTGAGCGACCCATTCTTTCACAAATGTTTGTAGAAGCAGTCTGCAGGCCTAGGTGCTTGGTTTTATACGCCATGAAAGTGATTGAAACACCTGAATTCAATAATTTGGATAAGTGAATACTTTTGGCAATGTAGTATATTTATAATGCTACATACTTCTCTTTTGTGTATGTAACGCTTCCCTCAGGTCCCACTATTACTACTTCCCATCCTCCGGACTCTATTTCCCAGAATGCCCCACCTCATCACATGACTCCAGATCTCCCTCATGTGATGAGTCTTCCAGTCTGTTAGTATGCTTTTCTGGGTATGACCTTTGCTTGCTCGTCTTTAGCCTAGCCAACTTTGTATTGTTGATATTTCAGGTATGACCTTCTTTTCTGGATTTTTGACGCTGTATGTGTTTGGACTGCCCTCGCGGTTACAGTTTTCTCATTATGGCTTCTGGCTTTGGACTGGTTGACCATCATTTTGGATTCTCCTTTCACTAATAAACCTATTTTACATCTGTTTGGTCTGCAAGCATCTGAATTCTGTCTGAACCTGACAGTATACAGCATTCATAATGTTACCAGGTTATCCAAAATCAGTTGTGCTTTATCCTACAACAGCAGGGAGAAAGAACAGCTGTGTGTCTCTGTGAGGACTCGTTGTTTTCCTGTGTCTGTGCAGTATCAGCGCACACACTCTGCCAGAGGCAAGGCGGACGGGCATTCGTTGGTCTTACCCTGTTTGTGCCAGCTGGAGCCCAGTCGGGTGAGGGAGCGCATACCCCCCCCCCCCCCCCCCCCCCCGCTCCGACAGCGCAGGACGCCAGCATGTCCATTTCACAGCTCACCATACTGCCCAAACTACAACCTCTCCAAGTCAACCATCACAATATTTACACCTCTGACTGCGCTCTCTCTCTCTCTCTCTTTCTTTCTTTCTCTCTCGCTCTCTCTCTCTCTCTACTGATTGTGCTCTGGTCCTTGCGTACTGGCAGACAGACAGGGCCACAACACCAACACAGAGTCAGAGCAGAGATGCAGTGAGACATGCATTTACCCTGTCACATACAATCTCAGTCACAACACAAATTACATCCAATGATTGTCAAACATGTTACATCTTCAAGGTTAAAGATGCAATGTGGTAGAACTGAGAATGGCATATTTGTGTGGACCTGGCCTTGATTATGGAGGTGTTTTGAAACTGGGACGTGCAAATTCTGTGTGACATGTGAGATGTTTAGGTGAATTAATCCACAGCAGTGGCGTCTCTGGAGGGATGTGCCGGTAGCGTGACACTGCGGATGCTCTGGGCTGTTTGGAAGATCTGCAATTTATTCATGATTATAACCACAACTCGGCAGGCTGGGTCAGAAACAGACCATGCATTAAGCTCTGCACATCCGCCACTTATTAGCATTCAACAGAATGTCTGTTTTAACCCTTAGAAGTATTGTTGTCGTAATCGTTTCTGACTCATAGCTCATTGAAACAAGCAGAAAGATTCTGTCCAACATGCAGATTCTAGCATTTCAGTCTATATCACATTTGTTTTTAAGTAGATGTTTTGATTAAAATTATTAAGATGATTTGCATTTGATTTTAAAAGAGAATTTTTTACAATTTGTTTATTGTTTATTGACATCAAATAACTGGAAACTACATGAAATCAAATTTTAAAGTAATTCTTTATATATTTAACTTTTTTTTTCTTTTTTTTTTAAATAGACGTTCCCTAATAGTTACTGGGTTGGACATACAGTTCAGAGATAAATCTGTAATTGATATAGAGTCTTTATATTAGATTATATTTACATAGAAGTATTTTTAAAAAAAGAGTCCTTAATGCTCTCAAAATCTCATTTACAAATATTTTTCATTAAAAGCCCTTTCACTGAAGGTTTTATTAGGAAAGCTTTGTGGCAACTCTGGATAAGAACCATATTTGTAACTTTACTTTTGCAAATTTAATGCAATAACTTATCTAATTATGTCACTGCGATTACAATAGGGGGGTAATAATTTCACTCTTGTTTTAGTTGTTTAATATATATTCAGTACATATATTCACTTTAGATTTATACACAATGTTTTTTGACTTTGTACTTAATAAATATATGCAAAAAAGGTATGCTTAAGTATAAACATAGATTCTTATTTATATAGCACTTTTACAGCTCAAAATGCTTTACAGACAGATGATAAAACTGAACAGTAATAGAAGAAATTCTAAGTATTAATTTAGAATCATATAAGAAAATGACATCAAATTAAAACAAATACCACAAGACAGAGTGTTAATTAGATGCTGAGTTAGAGATAAGTTTTTAGATGCTTCTTGAAAGTGAGCACTGAGCATCACTGTCTAATAAAAGGTAAACTGAGCTCTACAGTTTAGACACAGAGTAACTGAATGAGTCTCTCTATGTTTTCTGTATTTCACAGATTTTTGCAGAAGGTCAGTGTCTGAAAATTTAAGTTCACTTGCTTGAACATAAAAAAGACACTGATGTAAGTGGCGCTTTAGGGTCATTTAGAGCCTTAAAAACTAGTAGCAGAGCTTTAAAATCCTGAATCATACAGGTGGCCAGTGCAGTTCATTTAAAACGGGAATGATCTGATCTCCCTGTTTACTTTTTGTTAGGATGCTGTACGAGCTGTAAGGAATGTATTGTTTTCTTTGGAAGTCCATGTAGAAGATCATTACAGTGATCAACTCTGCTTGTAGCAAATGCATGAACAAGTTTCTCTGCTTTGCTCTGAGATAGAAAAGACAGAACTTCAGCAATGTTTCTCAGATGCTAAAACGGTACTTTAGTGACTGTGTTTACTTGTACTTACGCCCTCTTACTGTAAATGGTTTAGGAAAACAACAGTGATATGTCTCTTCTAAGGCTTGAATGGCAACAAATCATTCTTTGCAGCTCTATATATGCTTTAAACTGCATTAGTAAGTTCGTCTCCCAACAGACAGTTTTGCACATTGGAGATTAGCACCCCTATTCCATATCCCTACTGTTTAATCATTCTTAGTGCAACAGCCATGAATTCCTCTTTAGTATTTATAAAACATGACTGGATATCCTGAGTGTTAATCGATGAATTCTGGGCTCCAGTTGGCTTCTAAAAGAGCCATCTTAAGAGCAAGAACCCCCAACCCCCACAGTCTTTAGCCCTAGCAAAGTAATTCTGCCTGCAGGCCCATTTATACAATGTTTTATATATGACATGGGCCATTACGGTCCGATGAGAGTTAGTTATTAATGATATGCGCTGCTCTTAGGGTGTTACTTTTTAGCAAACAGTCATCAAATATTCAGCATTTGTTTATGTACATCTACTCCAGCCATGTTATTAAGTGTAAAGGGCAGCTTCTATTTTGAAAGTCCATTTCTTTTGATTACAAAACGAAAATGTGGGGAATAACACAATGCCCTGCAGATGGCAATCTTAGCAGAAAGAAGTCTTAGATTATCCCAATGCTGCTTGAACTTGTATAGCTAAGGTCATGCCTATGCTATGATGATTCAGACTATTAAAGTTAAAATGAAGAAAAAAAAGAAAATAATGGCCAATTTTTGAACATAACTCATGAGCTAGCTGCTGAACAACATTTAGCCTGAGTGATGTTACCATTTCAGTGCACTCCTGACAAGTCCTAAGCCTGTAAATTATTTAATGGTGGCTCTACTTTTGTGAAATTATTTAAAGTATCATAATTGCAGTTCGGCTTCCCGAGCCTCATCTTGGAGTAGAGATTTCTACTGGGAGCGATCACAATCAAGGATCGGTGTAACGTTACAGGCTGTGTATAAAAATATCTCCTTAATGACAGGCAAATTGGTGAAAAGTGTTGACCTGAATCTAGACCAAACACAAGACAATATTTTTGTAGCGGAGGGAGAGAAGTATATAAATTGCCTCCATATTGCCTCCTGTTTCTTGGCTGAGTGGGAAACGTAAACACGGATGAACACATGGGAATAATAGAGCAGCTTTCTCCCACAGTCTCGAAATTCTGAGGCTTTTATAATTTTCACACCCTCTTTCTCACCGAGTGTGCGTGTCACAGTTGCAGGTACAGTCAGCTGTGTATTTGTCTTAAAAGGGGGAAAAGCAACATCTTTTTTTAGCTCTTGAGTTCATGCTGACATTGTTTGATTGCGCAAAACTGTGGCTAATATCTCAGCATCCTCTAGATGGCAGTCTTAGCAGCAGGACCTAATGCTACACCATGTGAGTAGAGATGGCACGATACCACTTTTACTTTTCCTGTTCTGATACCGATATCGAAACCTTGACTATCTATTATTTCTTTTTTGTTTGTTTTTTTTTATTACTATGAACCTTTTAAAATCAGCTTTTAATCAAAACACTTCACTTAAGATGGTCATCTGAAAGTAAGCAATCATGCACAAATTGCTCAAATGCTCTACGTCTCCAAAGTAAGAAATATACAACTTCAAACAAGTGTGTGTTATTTCATGCTAGAATTGTTACAGGACTGGATCAGATTCATTCTTTGTTACCCTTGACATGTGATCCAGCAATTTCTGCTGAAATCACTTTGATACTGTATTATTTTATTTATTTGTTTATTGTAAATAAGTGCTCATTTCAAATTTGATGCCTGCATCATGTTCCAAAGACGTTGGAACAAGTGCATGTTAACCACTGTGCTACATCACTTTAACAGTGGTTACAGCACTTAATAATCATTTGGGGTTTGAAGACATTAGTTGACCTAGCTTTGATCCAGTTTGAAATTATCAGTGAGAGACTACAGGCAGGCCAGTCTAGCACCCTCACTGTCTGACCACATAGACCAGATCAGACCATGAAACGTTTCCATTGTGCATCAGTTCATTTCAGCCTCAAGCCCTGAGAAGTCAGCAGTGTTTCTGGACATATTGATTTAGTCCTTCTGTTGTGCATAGCACAGTCTTAATTTGCATTTGTTGTTGCAGCAATGATCTGTTTATTGGTAATGGTTTGTCACAGTATTCTTGAGGCCATATGGTGAAATCAATAATAAAAGCATGCTGTTTTTTCTCTGGCATTTGTGGTTTTTGGCCTTGCTCTTTGCATAGAGAGATTTCTCCAGATTCCCTCAATGTTTTGATCATATTATGCATCAAGAGATGAAATAATTAAAATCCATGCTCAATCCAGTTGCTCAGTGAGGAATATTGGTTTTTATACTGTTGGATTATTCCCTGATGCCTTTTGGTGTCCTCACCTCATCCTTTCTCCTAAAGGTCTAAGCCTTTCATAGATGCTCCTTTTATATCCAGGCATGTTTCCACCACCTGCTTATGGTGTTTCTAAACATTTTCATTTTGTTCCTAGCGATAACTGTTTTCAGGGGCTTACTGTAGCACAGCCTGTGCTACCCCCATGATCTAGAGGCTAGAGGCAGGGTTGATGTAAGCTTTAGCCATTTTAACTTTATGTTCTCATCAAATACAAATAAAGTCTCACCAACCAAAGCTTTTTAAAGGTGAGTACCTGAGCCAAGAGGGATAAAGAGTTTGTTGCTCTGCCTCCCTGTTATTGCCCCTACTTCCCCAGCTCAGCTGACTTGGATCAAACGTGAGGTGAAGTGTAGTGGCCTGGCTGCTGAAGAATAGGCGGGGCCTTGTGTTCTGCCTCCGTGCCTTTTGTGGCCGTCTTCGTGGCTCTTCCTGCCATCACTTACATCCCTTGGTGGTGTTTGGGGTTTGGGCCTTGCCTTCCAGCCAGCTCTTGCGGCTCTCCTTGGGGCTCAGGGGATGGGCGCAGGGCACACTTTCACTAAAAACTTTTGTTTTTGACTTGCAAGTAATGACTGGTTAAAAATGTCGGAATGTGTTGTGAATGTCAGTTTCCCAAAAGTCACTTCTCTTTTTAAACCAGTGTTTAAAGTAACTGGTAGCCAACTCATCAGAAGTAATTTTAAACACACTAAAATGGTCATAAAAAAAAAAAAAAAAAACAGGCCAAATAAAATACGCAGTCTCTGTATTTGCTGGACAAACGTATTTGGATCAGAACAGTATAGAATACTTTCTGCTTAAAATGGTTGTAATGTAGATTACTTTATAAGATGGATGGCTTTTCAGTAAAGCATGAGGGCTGGGAAAGAACAAAGCTAGAGTGGAGGATTAATTTGTCTTTAGCAGGACTAAGGAAAGTCCCAGAGTATCTGGAGGCTCACTTGATCAACAGGGTTGCTAATCTGCACCTGTACCAACTTGCGAACAGCCTTCATAAAGACAGCAGACCGCCCTGAGCCTGCCAAACACAACATTAAACCCTGCCCGTCTTCTGCTTTATATCACTAACGCTATGATAACATTCATGATGAGGGTGCATCCTGCATTTTAAACTAATTTACACCCAATTGTCTGTAGCGGTGAGATCAGAGACATGGCATTCGACTTTGACAGTTAAGTATAAACTGAAGAATCCAAGCGGAATGTGTTGTTACATGATAAGGGTTTTTTGCAATGTTGTATCACACCATAGGCCCATATATAGGCCGTGGACAATAATGTAAACATGAGGATGTGGTCTATGTTTTGACGTTTTTAAAAGCATGTGTTTAATTCTTATTATTTAGTTCTAATGCCACACTTCATGTTTGTGAAGAATGAGGAATGGTTTGAGAGCTTTACTGTATTTATTTAGCTAAGATTTTGTTGAATCATGGATGGTGATTAGGTGGGGCTAAAGTTAGTAATAACAGGAAGACTGTTAAGACAGCGGCTTTCATTTATTAAAGAGTAATCACACACCGATGGCACTTTTTTCATGAAATACCGAATGTATTGCTTTGTTAAAATAAATGACACCAGTCTTCTTGATGTCTTGGTACACTTTACGTAGGTTGTGTCTCAATTCACTGATTAGTTTCATTCAGGACATAAAAAATTCGAAATTGGGCCCTGGCAAGATCCCTGGAGGTGGGAATATTGGGAGAGTGACTACTCAGTTACATACAATGTATGGCTTTTAATTAGCTAAGTAGCTAGCAAGCTGCTATAAACATTTGATTTAACAGAAAAAGGATAATACCGCCCTTAGCTAGGATATGCTAGTCTGATACGTAAAACTACAATAAAATTGATTTTGACAATAGCTGTGTCTGAAACTGTGCCCTAATCACTATATAGTGCACTAATTTGGGCTTTCTCCATTTAGTAGTGGTGTCCAAAACCATAGTGCAGAGGATCCAGTGCACTCGCACAATCCCACAATGCACTGCAGTAAGCTGTGTACAACGCTTAATGCACTGCTTTGTTTCGTTTGAAGAATGAAGCACAACTTCTTTGAGGGGGGTTACTGAGTGTAGCTACAACAACATAAATTAGTATGTGACTTAAGCTGCCATACCATCAATCATTCCAATAACGGTAACATGGCAAGACAACAAGTGTTATATCTGCTGTTAAATCTACTAGGACATGTTTATGGTTGTTACATTGTAGAGTTGAAATTAAGTGTTAACAAAGTTTTTCTTTTCAAGCTGTCAAAGTAACATCATTATTGTGGTCAGTTCAGCATCTGCAATGCCCCCTCTGGTTAAGATTAGTGTTGAGATAAATAATAAGCCTATAATAATAAGTCACATCTTTTGCACATTTGAATACACAAACACTTTTTGTTTGCTGAATTTAACATTTGACGAAACAAATATAAAGCATAAAATGTGGCGTGTGCAAAAGTTATTGCACATTTCATAATTTTCAGTATGTTAAACTCAAATAAATAGAATAAATAAATGAATAAATAGCAAATAAATAGAGATTGGCCGCTAAATTTGGAGAAAAGTATCTTATTTAAGTGTGTTCTTTAATAGAGCCTGTGTTGACTTAGTTTCACTTAAAAAAATCATCAAACAGTGTAATGCAATGTAAATTGACGAGGGCTGTTTAAAGTTTAGCGAATGACTGCATACTGAGTGGTGTCTCCATTGTTTTGTCCTGTACATCTTTTTATCATCTTGAGAAAACAGAGCGATGTGGAAACTATAATCTTTTCCTAGATCACATGTGTTCATATTATGATGAGCACCCAGTGCTCATACAGAGCTGTAGCTATGATTGTGCATGCCGGTTAGTATGTTGAGTGGATAATTGTGAGCTGAGTGAAATTAAGCTTATATTGTGATTCGGGAAAAGATAACTGTAATTAATATAATCACTTCTCTTCATTTATTTAGCAGGGAAATCAAGCAAAGACTATGTTTTTTCAGATAAAAAAAATCTGTGAATATCACAAACATTATTCTGTATAATGAGTATATATTGGTTAATGATAAAACACATATCTGCAACAAAACACAACATCTTGAGCATAAATACATAAATAACAGATGAACTGGCAGCCGGTCCAGGTTTTCATTCCACTCTTCGTTCCTATAATAAATCATCAATGTATTCTGTGTAGCAAACCTCAGGATGTGGAAATGCAAAACTTTATCTGCTTCTTGTTTCACTGCAATCAAAAGTTAGATACTTCACGTGAGAAATAAGCTGATATTCCAATAATCAACAACTCTATGCATTTTCAACTTGGTGAAATATATTAGATCCTGTCAGAAGAGATCATTATTGATTAAATCATTCCCACTTAACTAGCACATTTCTTATTTGTGTCACGTTTATAGAGAACTTTGAATTGTTCTTTCTTGCTCTCCAGCTTTCCACTATGCCTTTTCTTTTTATAGCCTCCCTTTTTTTTCTTCCCATCCTCTTTTTAATCTCTTTGAAATAGGTGTTTAAAGCCTGTAGTAGTATGATAGACCACTAATCAGTAAATCAATTACACCGCGACCCAGAAATAGCACAGAGGAGTCATTAGTACAGCTCTTTCTTCCCCCTCCCCCGTTAAGCTTAAACTGCAGTAGTGTGCTCCTCTGGGGCTGCTGGACTGTGAGAGCTATAATAGCCCACTACTCAATCCCAGCAATGAGCCGTAATTATTCACTCACACTGCCATTAACAGCGAATCTAAGAACTTCATAAGAATGGCTTCATTATTATATTACCCGTCTCCTGTCTGAACCAAGAAACCCGAAACTGGCTGTGCTTCACCATTAAGGACATAAGCACATATTAATTGATCGGTGAATTAGCTGATTTAAAAATGTTTTTTTTTTTAAAGGGTGGGCTTTTTAAATATAGATTTGCTGTGTTTACTTCAGTGATATGGCAATAATTACAATGCCTATTGCACAGTGTTTCCAGTACAGGGTGTACAGTGGCAGTTGTAGTCTGTTTTCACATCTAATTCATTTGCTAAAACCAGTTTAGGTTTTTGTGACATTTTGTCTTTTTCATTTGGTTCAGTTGCGTTCTCATGGAGACTAAAATGCACCAACTTTTACATTTTATATGCATAATAAGCTCCATGCACTCTATGCAGAAGCATGCTGTGATGTTGTGTCATTCAGATTGCTTCGTCCTAGAAAGTTATCACAAAATATTCGGGGGCTCTTTTGAGTGAATCTCCCTGTGTGTGTGTGTGTGTGTGTGTGTGTGTGTGTGTGTGTGTGTGTGTGTGTGTATATATATATATATATATATATATATATATATATATATATATATATATATATAATATTCATATTGCTGTTGTTGGAACAAAACCTGGTACCTCCATTTTCGTCAATTTTCAGTTTTTGGCATAGTTTGAAAATGCATGTTACCTGTTATGTGTGTAAGTTTCATGAAGAATGGACCAAAAGGTTCCATTGACTTACACTGAAAATAATGTACGTTTTCTCTCTCTCCTGTAACGTTACCATTTTGGAGATAAGAGGTTTTGTTCCGACAGCAATAATATATGTATTTATATACACATATGTATGTTTAGCTATATATGAGCGCACACACACACACACACACACACACACACACAGACACACACACACACACACACACACACACACACTATATATATGTATATATATAGCTATAGCATAAACCAGGAAGCAGGCTACAAATGAATCTTTTTCAGTCACAATCTACAGGCCACCAGGGCCCTATTCTGACTTTAAAAAAAATAAAACTGTGCTCTACAAACCTGCTGCCCTTCAAAGCTAATCCAGATCTTGAGGGCAGTATAGCAACTGCAGAGAGGTTGGAATCAGAACTAGATTGTTTCCTTCTCAAAATATTTTGCTTGCATATTAGATCCAATTTACAATACAAGTTTACTCACAGAAATTTAGCCAGAAATAAGCAAGCCTCTTCTGTCAGTAATAATTTCCTCTCTTACCCTTGGCTATATACCAAATACTCTTAAACTAGCAATAATTTAACCTCTGATTAAGAAACCTAATCTTGATCCCTGTGAGTTATCTCATATCTCAAACCGTCCCTTTATATGAAAGATCTTGGAAAATGCTGTAGCACAACAACTGCCATGCTATTTGCATAGAAACACATACATAAAAAAAAAAATGGTTCTGCTTGATCTTAATGCAGTGTTGTATATGATAGACCATTCTCATCTTACTAGACAGACTAAAAAAACCTTGTAGGAGTCACAAGAATAGCTCCTTCCTAGTTCTGATCTGACTGATCACTATCAGTTTGTGAATGTAAATGTTAAATCCTATTTTCTTACAAAAGTAAAGTATCTGTTTTAAGTAAGCTCTGTTTTAGGACCTCTATTTTTCGCATTATATATGCTACCACTGGGCACCACTATCAGTAAACACAGCATCCGTTTCCACTGCTGCGCTGATGGCACACAGATGTATATCGATCAAACCAGATGATAAACTTCAACTTAACAAGATTGAGGATTGTGTAAAAGACATAAAAGACTGAATGTTGCATAACAACTGATACTCAACTCATAGAAAACATAGGTTCTTCTTCTTGGTCCAAAAGCTACTCGCGGGGGCTTCTCATACAAAGACCCCCAACTTTGGAATAATCTTCCAGTCAGTGTTTGGAACAGTCTCAGTCTTTAAGTCTAGGCTAACAAGCTACTTGTTTAGTCAAGACTTTGGCAATTAATTTTTCACGTTAGATAAAAGTTGCAGATCTGGGGATTTATGGACATAGACTGTTATGGTAAACTGGGAGTGTTGGTGCTGTCATCCCGCTCCTCTCACACACTCACTCAAGTTTGTTGATGGTGGAGTGGAGGGGTGCTGACATCTCAGTTTTGCTCTTAGGGAGTTTTTCTTTGTTGTAGTCATCATTGTCTTGCTCATGGGAGCTTGGACATTGTGACGAGGCGACAGAGTACCAGACGCTTGCTGATAAGAAGATAGGAGGTTTTAATATCCAGAAAGGGCAAATCACAAATCAAAGTTGGAGTCCAGGCAAAAATAGTCAAACACAGATCCGCTCTAAGAAGGGAAGGTAAAAAAGGGTCAGGCAGAAATCCAAATCGAGGAAAGCACGAAATCAGGTCGATACACGGGAAAGACAAACAAACTAGAAGTAGAACGCTGACTGATTGCATGAAACAATACTTTGCAACGTTAGAAAGTTCAGTCTGAGTTTATATACACTATTGCCTCATCATAGTAAGTAGGCACAGGTGCGAATCATCAATAGTCCAGGGATTGTGATCTCTGATAGGAGCGCGGTCGCGTCATGTGATCCGGTGTAGGATTCTGGGAGTTGGAGTCTGCCAAGCTAGAGTCTGAAACTCCTGACTCAGTCATGTGATCTCCCAAGGAATTCTGGGAGATTGAGACCATCAAAGGCATGACAGACATAGATTTTTCTCTAAGGCTGCTTTGTGACAGTGCCTGTTGTGAACATTGACTTGGATTATCTTCACTGTTTTACAGCTCACAAGTTTTATGTTCGAAATGTTTCCATATATTGTTGCGATTTAACTTGGTCATTTCACTAAATGTGAGACCAGTGAAATGTTGATTTAAGGCACAATATCAGCTGCTCTGCATGATAATTGAATACTCAATTTTGAATGGAAGTACAAATAGTACACATAAGTGGATTCAATTCAGCCACCTATACTGTATAATTTTTCAGAAATATTATTTGCCTTGTATTAAGTTAAATTCTTGTTGAAAAAGTCTTCAGACACTGTTTTTTTCTTTAATCTTTTTTTAATTATATGATTTTAAATAATAAAAAACAAATAAACAGATTATGTTACTTTAATAATCCTTTGGATTAGGTTACAGATTACATTTTAGCAGGTACTCGGTAACCTGTATCAGAATACATTTTTAAATCCCAACCTTGGCTATTAGAAAACGTAAAGGTTAAGAATCTATCAAGAGTATGATTTGTAGTCCATTTGACAAAATCAGAATTATGTTATTGCTCTTATGCGGTTATTAGCACTAGTTTGTGCTTCCAGAACAATATGAGCATCTGTAAAGGGTCAAATGTTAAAACAGGCTGGTTAAGCAGTCAGTTCAGTGCATGCATGCTGATAGACCAGGGGTCACTAACAGTGGTCCGAATCCGGACCCAGATGCTGCCCTATGCTGACCTGGACCTATAAACCAATAAACTAAGGAAAATGATTTAATTTCGACCGGGTGGTCCTATTTTTATCACTGTAACTTTTCTAGCCTTTATGGTACGGCTTTAGCAGCCCGGGCGTCTCACAGACCAATCACATGTGTTATAAAAATCACACGTGATGCTACTCAGCCAATCAGATCTGTGCATTACGATGAGCACCCAGACTCGAGTGAGTGATGCACACACAGGGGAGGGACGAGGCAAGAAACAGCAGTTGGAGAAGAAAGTGAGCCAGATTATTTCACATGCCGTGATCTAAAAAGAGAAAACTGACAATAGTGTTGAAATATTACTGAATTGTACTTTATTTGATTCGACATTCAGTTGTTGACTCTATAAGATGTTTACATTTACATTTACAGCATTTAGCAGATGCTCTCATACAGAGTGACTTACAAGACGTGCTTTGTCTATCTAGAGAATGTATCTTTGCTAGTCACCAATAGGTTAGAGAGAAAGCCAGTCCTGAGCTCAGATACTGCTAGAAACAAAAAGTCACTGTTGATATCCAGAGAAAAAGGAATGGAGTTAAACACAGAACAGTGCAATACAATAAAATATAATACATAAGTGCAGTAAAATACATGACAATCAGTACTTAATTCAGTGCTCATTTCAGTGCTGTGTAAAGAGATGTGTTTTCAGCCTGCATTTGAAGACAGCAAGAGACTGCTGTATGGACAGCCAGTGGGAGTTCGTTCCTCCACCTGGGTGCCAGTATGGTGAACCGTCTTGATGCTCGTCTTCCACGCACCTTGAAGGATGGTGGGTCAAGCCGAGCTGTACTTGAAGCTTGAAGGGCTTGTGGTACAGTTCAAGTTTTCACCATTGCCATCAAGTAGGTAGGGGCTGGTTGATTTTTGGCTTTGTAGGCAAACATTAGGGTTTTAAATCTGATGCGTGCAGCTACAGGAAGCCAGAGAAGGGAGCGCAGCATGTTGATATAACTACTACTTAAGTGTACGGGTTGGATATTATGATGTTCCAGACATTTTCTTTGACTGGACATTGTTGAATTTTAATTAAAGACCTCTGTGCTAGACTCTCAGAAAAAACTTATGAAACTGTCACTGTGTCAGTGCCCCTCTTGTCACTGGGGTGTTTCCCTCAAGGGTGCATCTCAGTACCTTTAGTCAGTAATTGTAACATAATCCACTGAAATAAACAAATGAATAATGAAAAGTTTTCACCTGGAGAAAAACATATTTAAGGTACACAACTGGACCTTAAAACCACTGATCTGTTGTATACTTGATCTGTTATTATTGATCAGTGAATTAAAATATGCACAGTACCTTTATTTCTAACAGTGTAGAAGAAGATGTAAGCATGCTCTGATGCTGAATTTTCATTTGGATAGCAAAAATTATTTCCCAGCAGCAGCAAACTGAACCAGGATGTTTATGTCACGAGTGTTCACACCTGACAAAAACAGACCAAACTAAAGAAGATGTTTGATTGGTCCGCAACAAACAAGGTAGGTGTGAAAACACCCTAGGTCTTCATGAATAAAAAATAGCTTAGATGTGCATGAATTTAACCCATCCGCGAAGTGAAACACCACATACACACTAGTGAACACACACACTAAGGGGCAGTGAGCACACTTGCACGGAGTGGTGGGCAGCCCTATCCACGGCGCCTGGGGAGCAGTTGTGGGTTAGGTGTCTTGCTCAAGGACACCTCAGTCACGGACTGGGGATCGAACCGGCAACCTTCCGGTCACAGGGCCGGATCCCTAACCTCCAGCCCACAACTGCCCCCAACACATATAGAGTACTAACTCCTCTAATTTATGGCATTTTGCCCTGGTTTGTTGTTTTAGGCACTCCGTCCATGGTTACCTCCTCAAGTCTAAATGTTTCGATCTAAAACATGCGTGACAGCTCCGTCTCACACATGCCCAGTCACAACATTGGCACTCACTCAGTTCTCCGGCTTAAGTCTGCAAATATTTGGATGCGTCAACTTGTCTGTTCTCTTTTTGTTCTTCAGTCTCTCTCCCTTGATCTCTTTGTTTTTCTCTCATCTCTCTCTCTCTCCTGGTCGAGAAGTCCGTCTCCTGCGCTCTTCATCTCATGCCTCTTTGCTTTATGTGGTTATAAGGAAAGCATCTGCACGATTTTGAGTTGTTCTTTCTTGTCTATTTCTCACCCCAAAGTTCAGTAAGATGCACAGTAGATCCATTTAGCTTCAAAGCAATTGAACTACATTATAATTTAATTCATTATGATTAAGTTTAATTCAGGATGTAAACAAAAACGGTCTCAGTACTGATAACATTCACTTTTTTCACCCTCATTTAATTCAGAAAACAGAGAAGGTGACTGTTTAAAACATTCAGAATTGGGCTCACCACAGATAACCTCTTTTGAAAATCCAGTATGAATGGGCAGAATTGACTTTAATGCACTGAGCTCACAGTAAAAACACATTCCACTACTTCAGAGTGGCGATTTTAAACAGTGAAGACTTATCTTTCCTTCGTTTTTGAGCTAGCGAAGAGGGATTGGCCGCCCCTTTGTTGCTCGCCTGGAGCAAATCTGTTTTTAAAGGGACGGAAATCCGCCTCTGCACAATGCAAGTCACCACACTGTCAGCCGAGGTGTGAACTACGGAAGGCTCTGCATTGTCCGCAGGATAATTTAATTGGAAAAGCAAGACTTGGTGGTTGTGGATCTGTGTGTGTGTGTGTGTGTGTGTGTGTGTGAGTGAGTGAGAGTATGTCCAAGATTCTGCACTACTGGCTCTTCTTCTGAGTGGGGAATTTACTAAAATGTGGTTGCTTTTTGTCCATATTGGAGGCAGCTAGATTCTCAAATGCCGCATTGTGAGGCTCGAGAGAGTGAGAGAGATGTGCGCTCATTAGCCTTCAGGTAATGCTGCACTCAGATGGCTCTCATAAACTCTTAAACATGTGAATTTCTGAGTTTGTCATGAGGAGTTTGGTGTGCCTCTCCTTGGATCACCACCTTATCGTGGTGGAGGGGTTTGCGTGCTTGAATGATCTTAGGAGCTATGTTGTCTGGAGCAAAAGCTCCTGGTAGGGTCTCCCATGGCAAACTGGTCCTAGGTGACAGGTCAGACAAAGTGTGATCCATAATAACCCCTATGAAGACACAAAAATGGGACTTGTGTACCCTGCCCGGAACAGGGTTACCGGGGCCCCACCCTGGAGCCAGGCCTGGGGGAGGGGCTCGCCAGCGAGCGTCTGGTGGCCGGGCATTTACTCATGGTGCCCGGCCGGGCCCAGCCCGAAGGAGTTACATGAGTCCCCCCTCCCATCAACCCACCACCAATGGGAGGGGCAGTAGTAGGGGTTCGGTGCGTTGTGGATCGGGCAGTGTCCGAAGGCGTGGGCCTTGGCGTTCTGATCCTCGGTTGCTGAAACTGGCTTTTGGAACTTGGAACGTTACCTCACTGGCGGGGAAGGAGCCTGAGTTGGTGCGCGAGGTTGAGAGATACCGGCTAGATATAGTCGGGCTCACCTCAACACACAGCTTGTGCTCTGGGTCCAATCTCCTTGAGAGGGGCTGGACTTTATTCTTTTCTGGAGTTGATGGTGAGAGGCGGCAGGCAGGTGTGGGCTTTCTCATAGCCCCTCGACTCGGTGCCTGTATGTTGGGGTTTTCTCCGGTGGACGAGAGGGTAGCTTCCCTATGCCTTCGGGTTGGGGAACGGGTCCTGACTGTTGTCTGTGCTTATGCACCGAACAGCAGTTCAGAGTACCCAGCCTTCTTAGAGTCCTTGGGAAGGGTGCTTGAAAGTGCTCCTCCTGGAGACTCTATTGTCCTACTGGGGGACTTCAACGCTCACGTGGGCAATGACAGTGAGACCTGGAGGGGTGTGATTGGGAGGAATGGCCTCTCTGATTTGACCCCGAGTGGTGTTCAGTTTTTGGACTTCTGCGCAAACCACAGTTTGTCCATCACAAACACCATGTTTGAACACAAGGATGTCCATAAGTGCACATGGCACCAGGACACCCTAGGCCGCAGTTCAATGATTGACTTTGTAGTCGTGTCATCGGACTTGCGGCCATGTGTTTTGGACACTCGGGTAAAGAGAGGAGCTGAGCTGTCAACTGATTACCACCTGGTGGTGAGTTGGATCAGGTTGTGGGGGAAGATTCCGGTCAGACCAGGCAAGCCCAAACGTATAGTGAGGGTTTGCTGGGAACGTCTAGCAGAAGAACCTGTCAGATTGATCTTCAACTCACACCTCCGTCAGAACTTTGACCAGATATCGGGGGAGGTGGGAGACATTGACTCAGAATGGGCCATGTTCCGTTCCTCCATTGCTGAAGCGGCTGACTGTAGCTGTGGCCGTAAGGTAGTTGGTGCCTGTCGGGGCGGTAATCCTCGAACCCGGTGGTGGACACCCCAGGTGAGAGATGCCGTCAAGCTGAAGAAGGAGTCCTACCGGACATGGTTGGCCTGTGGGACACCAGAGGCAGCTGGCAGGTATCGACAGGCCAAGCGATCTGCGGCTTCAGTTGTCGCCAAGGCAAAAACCCGTGTATGGGAGGAGTTTGGTGAGGCCTTGGAAAGTGACTTTAAGTCGGCTCCGAAAAGATTCTGGCAAACCATCAGGCGACTCAGAAGGGGAAAGCAGTGTGCCACTAGCACTGTATATAGTGGAGATGGTGTGCTGCTGACTTCGACTGAAGACGTCATTGGGCGTTGGAAGGAATACTTTGAGGACCTTCTCAATCCCACCGACACGTTCTCCAGTGAGGAGGCTGAGTCTGGGGACATGGGAATAGGCTTGTCCATTACTGAGGCCGAAGTCGCTAAGGTAGTTAAGAAGCTCCTTGGTGGCAAGGCTCCAGGGGTGGATGAGATCCGCCCTGAGTTCCTCAAGGCTCTGGATGTTGTGGGGCTGTCTAGGCTGACACGCCTTTTCAACATTGCGTGGACATCGGGGGCGGTGCCACTGGATTGGCAGACTGGGGTGGTGGTGCCTCTTTTTAAAAAAGGGGACCGGAGGGTGTGTTCCAACTACAGGGGAATCACACTCCTCAGCCTCCCTGGCAAGGTCTATGCAGGGGTACTGGAGAAGAGAGTCCGGCTTATAGTCGAACCTCGGATCCAGGAGGAACAGTGCGGGTTCCGCCCTGGTCGTGGAACACTGGACCAACTCTTCACCCTCTCCAGGATTCTGGAGGGTTCATGGGAGTTTGCCCAACCAGTCCACATGTGCTTTGTGGATCTGGAGAAGGCATTCGACTGTGTTCCCCGGGGTATTCTGTGGGAGGTGCTTCGGGAGTACGGGGTACATGGCTCTTTGCTACGAGCCATTCAGGCCCTGTACAAACAAAGCTGGAGTTTGGTTCGCATAGCCGGCAGTAAGTCAGACTCGTTCCCAGTGAGAGTTGGACTCCGTCAGGGCTGCCCTTTGTCACCGATTCTATTCATATTTTTTATGGATAGACTTTCTAGGCACAGTCAAGTGATGGAGGGTGTCCGGTTTGGTGACCTCAGGGTCACATCGCTGCTGTTTGCAGATGATGTGGTCCTATTGGGGACATCAGGCCGTGAACTTCAGCTTTCGCTGGATCGGTTTGCAGCCGAGTGTGAAGCGGCTGGGATGAGACCTCTAGTACCTCTAAATCCGAGACCATGGTTCTCAGGCGGAAAAGGGTGGAGAGCCCTCTCTGGGTCGGGGATAGGCTCTTGCCTCAAGTGGAGGAGTTCAAGTATCTCAGGATCTTGTTCACGAGTGATGGTACAAGGGAGCGGGAGATTGACAGGCGGATTGGTGCTGGGTCAGCAGTGATGCGGGCTCTTTACCGGTCTGTTTTGGTAAAGAAAGAGCTGAGCCATAAGGCAAGGCTCTCGATTTACCGGTCGATCTACGTTCCCACCCTCACCTATGGTCATGAGCTTTGGGTAATGACCGAAAGAATAAGATCGCGAATACAAGCGGCCGAAATGAGTTTCCTCCGCAGGGTGTCTGGACTCTCCCTTAGAGATAGGGTGAGAAGTTCAGTCATCCGGGAGGGACTCGGAGTAGAGCCGCTGCTTCTTCACGTCGAGAGGAGCCAGCTGAGGTGGTTCGGGCATCTGGTTAGGATGCCTCCTGGACGCCTCCCTCGGGAGGTGTCACAGGCGAGTCCACCTGGGAGGAGACCCCGGGGAAGACCCAGGACACGCTGGCGCGACTATATCGCCCAGCTGGCCTGGGAGCGCCTCGGAATCCCCCTTGGAGAGCTGGTGGAAGTGGCTGGGGAAAGGGAGGTCTGGGCTTCATTGCTTAGGATGCTGCCCCCGCGACCCGAACCCCGGAGAAGCGGAAGATAATGGATGGATGGATGGATGGAGTTTGGTGTGGAAAAACTTTGGGATGTAAAGATGACCAAATACTTTTGGCAATATAGTGAATATATTACACTTTATTGCCAAAAGTATTCGCTTGTCTGCCTTCTAACGCATATTAACTTTTTAATATGATGTCGGCCCACCCTTTGAAGTTATAAAAGCTTCACCTCTTCTGGGAATGCTTTCCAGAAGTGTTAGGATGTTGGGAGCATGAAATTGTCCAGAATCTCTTGATGCTGAAGCAATAAAAGTTCCTCTCACTAGAACTAAGGGGCCGAACCCAACTCCTGAAAAAAAACCCCACACCATAATCCCTCTTCCACCAAACTTTTACACTTGACACAACCCAGTCAGACAAGAATTGTTCTCCTGGCAACCGCCAAACCCAGACTTGTCCATGGGATTGCCAGATGGAGAAGCGTGATTCATCATTCCAGAGAACACATCTCCACTGCTCTAGAGTCCAGTGGTGGCACTTTACATCACTGCATTCAACGCTTTCCACTGCACTTGGTGATGTAAGGCTTGGATGCAGCTGCTTGACCATGGAAACTCATTCAATGAAGCTCTCTACTTCTTGAGCTAATCTGAAGGCTGCATGAAGTTTGAAGGTCTGTAGTCTTGTAGTGATTGACTCTGCAGAAAGTTGGTGACCACTATGCCCCTCAGCATCTGCTGACCCCGCTCTGTCATTTTACATGGAGTTGCTGCTGGTCCCAATTCCACTTTGTTAAAATACCACTGACATTTGACTGTGGAATATTTAGTAGTGAGGAAATTTCATGACTGGACTTGCACAGGTGGTGTCCTATCACAGAACCATGCTGGAATTCACTGAGCTCCTGAGAGCGACCCATTCTTTCACTAATGTTTGTAGAAGCAGTCTGCAGGCCTAGGTGCTTGGTTTTATACACCTGTGGCCATGGAAGTGATTGGAACACCTGAATTCAATGATTTGGATGGGTGAGTGAATACTTTTGGCAATTTAGTGTGTGTGTGTGTATATATACATATATACATATATATATATATACACTGCTCAAAAAAATAAAGGGAACACTTAAACAACACAATATAACTCCAAGTAAATCAAACTTCTGTGAAATCAAACTGTCCACTTAGAAAGCAACACTGATTGACAATCAGTTTCACATGCTGTTGTGAGAATGGAACAGACAACAGGTGGAAATTATTGGCGATTAGCAAGAAACACTCAATAAAGGAGTGGTTCTGCAGGTGGGGACCACAGACCACTTCTCAGTACCTTTCTGCTTTCTGGCTGATGTTTTGGTCACTTTTGAATGTTGGTGGTGCTTTCACATTCGTGGTAGCATGAGACGGACTCTACAACCCACACAAGTGGCTCAGGTAGTGCAGCTCATCCAGGATGGCACATCAATGCGAGCTGTGGCAAGAAGGTTTGCTGTCAGAGTAGTGTCCAGAGGCTGGAGGCGCTACCAGGAGACAGGCCAGTACACTAGGAGACTTGGAGGAGGCCGTAGGAGGGCAACAACCCAGCTGCAGGACTGCTACCTCCGCCTTTGTGCAAGGAGGAACAGGAGGAGCACTGCCAGAGCCCTGCAAAATGACCTCCAGCAGGCCATAAATGCGCATGTGTCTGAGACTCCATGAGGATGGTATGAGGGCCCGACGTCCACAGATGGGGGTTGTGCTCACAGCCCAACACCGTGCAGGACGCTTGGCATTTGCCAGAGAACACCAGGATTGGCAAATTGGCCACTGGCGCCCTGTGCTCTTCACAGATGAAAGCAGGTTCACACTGAGCACATGTGAGTCTGGAGACGCCGTGGAGAGCAATCTGCTGCCTGCAACATCCTTCAGCATGACCGGTTTGGCAGTAGGTCAGTAATGGTGTGGGGTGGCATTTCTTTGGAGAGCTGCACAGCCCTCCATGTGCTCGCCAGAGGTAGCCTGACTGCCATTAGGTACCGAGATGAGATCCTCAGACCGCTTGTGAGACCATATGCTGGTGTGGTTGGCCCTGGGTTCCTCCTAATGTAGGACAATGCTAGACCTCATGTGGCTGGAGTGTGTCAGCAGTTCCTGCAAGATGAAGGCATTGAAGCTATGGACTGGCCTGCCCGTTCCCCAGACCTGAATCCGATTGAGCACATCTGGGACATTATGTCTCGCTCCATCCACCAACGCCATGTTGCACCACAGACTGTCCAGGAGTTGGCAGATGTTTTAGTCCAGGTCTGGGAGGAGATCCCTCAGGAGACCATCCGCCACCTCATCAGGAGCATGCCCAGGCGTTATAGGGAGGTCATACAGGCACGTGGAGGCCACACAATACTGAGCCTCATTTTGACTTGTTTTAAGGACATCCCATCAAAGTTGGATCAGCCTGTAGTGTGTTTTTCCACTTTAATTTTGTGTGTGACTCCAAATCCAGGCCTCCATTGGTTAATAAATTTGATTTCCATTGATGATTTTTGTGTGATTTTGTTGTCAGCACATTCAACTTTGTACAGAACAAAGTATTCAATGAGAATATTTCATTCATTCAGATCTAGGATGTGTTATTTGAGTGTTCCCTTTATTTTTTGAGCAGTGTCATTTCTGCCATTTCTGTTGTTCTGTTAAGCACAACGCAACTGAAATGTTCAAATTACTGTACTTGAATATAATATTAAATACAATCAAACAAACCAATTAAAAAATGTATAAAAAATAAAACAATCAGTTGGGCCACTGTTGGAATTTAACAAATCCATGTAGTGGCTGAAGTGCAGCAAGAAGGCAGGAACCAAACATGTGGTGTTCTAACTGCTCTAATCAGCTTATCAATATATTAAAAAAAAAACAACACATGAAATTCCTTTCATGTGGTATTATATTTAGATTTTTGAATAAGGTTGTTTATGGGCAAAAACATTCTGGTAAAACATACTAAACATCATTTGGTGCCTTGACAATTTTCCCATTGTGTGAGTCGATGAGGATTGTCTGGACTCTGGATTGTCAGGGTACTAACTCTGTTAGTATGTGAATTTTCATGAGCATCCTGAGTCTAGTGTTTTTCGTCACTCATGTAAGACAAACTTGTATATCCAGAAAAGCAACTTTGTAGAACAAAAAACATTCTTAACATCTTAGCACGGTATAAGGGTCAGTGAGTATATCCCTGGCCCTGGTCAGGTATGCCAGGCATTCCTGTAGCTGTGAGGAGAGGCCAGGGCAGTAACGGAATGCACTGTTCCCGTCCCCGATACCTGCATGCTTTTGGGCTGAAAGATGCAAGAAATATGCAGAACTCACATTCCTTTGTCATGGGTGCTCCAGGTAAAAGAGAGTGGACTGACACAAACACGAGAAGACACACACACACACTAAGGGCCAGATGTACATAAATGAGGAGGCGTGAAGCAAAATTTGACTAGAGGTGGCGACAACATGCACTCACAATATGTCTAAAATGAACATGTACTTTACTAAAGCTGTATCATGTAAACTGTACATAGGAATACCTACTAAATGTGCAGTTAATGGAGGTCACAAAGTCAACAAGTTCAAGGCAAAAGGTTGCAGATTTTATATTTGACCTTAATGGTTTCTCAGCACAGCTAAAAGCTCCAGTTACAGACTTTTGTGTAACACTGGATGCTAAGTTTATCACTTAGATCCCATATCAGTCTGTGTTTAATTACTTGAGAAACATGCATAAATGAAGGCACATCCTTACTCTGCAAGATTTTTCATGCCTTCTTAACTAAATTAGACCAACATAATGTGTTACTGGTTGGTTGCCCTGCTGTCTCTCTAAATAGAAGCCAACTAGTTTACAATGCAGCAGCTTGTGTGTTTATCAAAGCAAAGTCTGAGCATATTACTTCAGTCTCATTCAGTATGTTCTATTGAACTGTTGTAACCTGTCCAGACCAGATCTTTTAGCTAAGGCAGGCTTATGCTAAATGCCTAGGATAACTTACAACTGTTCTTACTATTTTCTTATATATAACAAGTTGTCAAAAGTATGTTGATGTCTCTCCTAATCAAGTTTCAAGTATCATGTGTTTCAGCATGTTGCTAACAGGTGTATAAAGTCAAGCACATGTCCATGCAGTCTCTATAGAAAAGCATTGGCAGTAGAATGGGACATGCTGAAGAGCTCAGTGACTTTACATGTGGCACTGTCATAGGATGCCATGTTTGCCACAAATTACCACTCACAGAACACTGAAGCCGAGTGCTGAAGCATGTAGCACGTAAAAATCACTTTTTGTCTGTTGCATCAATCAGTACAGAGTTGCAAACTGCTTCTGAAAGCAACATCAGCACAAGAACTGTCTTAAGCTGCTTGAAATGGATTTTTAATGCTGAGTAGCTGCTGCCTAAGATCACTATGCGCAAAGCTAACCATCGACAGGAGCAGCGTAAATCACGCTGTCACTGGACTCTGCAGCAGTGAAGCATGAATCATCACTCCAGAGCATTTGTGCAAGTGTGAGGAGAACGTTATATCGCTGCTGTTGAAACAAAACCTCGTACCTTCAAAATAGAAACTTTACAGAAGAAGGAAAAAACCAGACTTTTTCCAAGTCCTTTTGGGACATTTTCTCTGATCCCATCATCATGAAATTTAAACAAAATGTGAAGGACAACAGGCATCTTCAAATGATGTCAAAAACCAAAAATGGAGTTTCAAGGTTTTGTTCCGATAGCAGCGATATACTGGAATGCATAATGACAACAATAACATTTGGTGGAGGAAGGATAATGGTCTGGAGCTGTTTATGTTGGTTTTATATCTTTCCAACATTTTACTCATATTCCTGTGTAAAGCACTTTGAGATTCTGTAAATAAAATGGCAGTTAAGATAATAATCATGTGTGTTACAATCTTTTAACTTATTAATTAAAAATAAATCAAAATACATCCTATCCTATCCAACCGAGTTCTGAAGTACATTTTTTAGAAATCTGTTTAAAAATGTCAGATGCCTTTTATATTGTGTAAAAAATGGACAAATAGAATTATTAAAAAGAAAATATTTTTGAAGTTACATTAACAGATGTTGATAACATTCCTTCCTTTACTTGGAAAGTTTCCATTTCAGAGCTAGGAGATATTCTTACTGACAGCAATGAAATACTGTGTACATTCAGATGGTCAGACATGTTCACAGACAGACAAGGTATCGAGCAAGCACTTGCTTGCTTGCAAACAGTCTTGTCTTCCGTTGACGTTATATATTTGGAAATTTCCCATGGCAGTTAAACCAGGCAGATTCAAAGAACCCACACCCTGCTCCTGTATTAGACTCTTGTAGTTTGTGCTGATTAAACAAACATCAAAGCTAAACCTTTGATATACAAAGAGAGCTGTACCGGAACAATTAGCAGACAGCATGGAGACACTGTTTAACCCTTTAAACTGCCAAGGTCTGTATATGGGCATATACTCTAATAACTATACATAGTAGTTTGATAGTAGTGACCAAATAATTTATAGTAGTTACTGAATAATATATTTTTAGATTAGTAACTGAATAATATAGACTGTTCATGTCACACGTCAAATCAAATGGTGGCAAAAATTGTGATATCTAATTGTGCTTAGTACATTTGAATAACATTAATGACAATAAAACAGGGTAAAAAGAAAATGGGTAAATAACTAGATAAATACTGCCAGCTAATATGTTTAAAATATTTATAATACCAAAGACAATATAGACGGTGGATTTAAAGTACACATTTAAAGTAAAAAGTATTTATTTCACGTATCAAATTTGGGGGTGCAGCACAGTACAGCGCAACAGCAACCACAGATGGTATTTAATTTTTATGGACCAATCAGAGCTAAGATCATTTTACTGAAATATGAAAAAAGAGCCATGTTTAATGAGTGGTAAAGTTGGTTTCATTTTCGTATATTCACATCAGCTTTGGAATGGTGGGCAAAAAAATGTAATGTGTATCGTCCTTGTTAGCAGCGAAGACAGTCAATTTCCATTTACTGTGCATTTGAAGTTGACATAGTGTGCTTAATTCTAAAAAACTGTTCTAACTGCTGTGAGTCCTAAGCAACTGTCTACAAGTTACATGGCGAGTGGTGATCATTGGGGTCCAAGCACCACGCGCCTTACAGAGCCAATAGAACAGTAACAATGGGCAAAATTTTTATATTGGCCTCTACATATAATAGATGCGGGGTCTCAAGAGAAGATGTCAAATTTAGAATATGTTGGCTGCATGATCTTGGTATGGTAACCAACAGGTTTTAAGAGAAAGGTCAAAATACCTTAAAAGAGTACATTATTTGGACAAGACGTTAATATAGTTGATAAACTCAAGGAACTAAATAATTCCACTGCAATTACTCCTGTATTTCAACCTTATAATGAGGCAGAATTTTGTCAAAATCACACATATTGTCTCTTATGCCACTGTATCTTACTACAGTGTATTGATTTATGAACTTTTCACCTTTTTCACTTTGCTATGTCTGACAAAGACTGTTTAAGTCTGTTACATTTGGCTCTAGGGAGTCTTCTACCCTTAAGGGAGCCATCATGTTTGGTATGTAAAAGCCTTAAGCTTGCAGTTTTTTTATGGGGTTACTGCTATGCTATGAATGTAATGTGTAAATTATGTAGTTATAAGAGTGAAAAATTTAAGTCTGGGCTTGCATATGATCAAATCAGTGTTTGTAATCTAATTAAAGGATTATGTGGAGAGAAGTATGATCTGTGGTGTTATAAATTTGGCCAGTGTTGGACACCAGATTCAGTCTTGTAATCTTACAGAATTTAGTGGCAGCCTGGAACCCCATGATGGTGCCTCGACGACAGTGTTGTCACGACAACCTATGAGCCTCGCTGGTGGCGTCCCTCCAAGGCTGGACAAAGCCGGGGGTCCAGGAGCGGGCGTGCGTCCGGCTGGCCTCAGGGGCCGGCACAAAAGCCTCCAGCTCCGGTGAACTCTACACAGTGCCCAACCACCTCTTAGAGGAGGAAATGTCTTTCATCTCCTTTTCAAGGTGGAAGCCTCCACCGGCTTTGCACTGCTCTGCTCAGCAGCCGGCCTGTTCACAGTGCCGCTGTTCACACATGCCAGAGGACATCAGTATGTCAGTGCGTAGTGCAGCTTAGTGGCCATGAGCATGAAACAAGACCCAGACAGAGTCTAATACTCAGCTCGATTAAAGGAAAACTTCACCCGAAGATGCTAATGTGGCTAGGTGAAGAACTTGAGGATTGAATGGGGAGCCTGTAGTATGATTGTATTTGAGTAATTCTGCTAGGTTCACTTTTATTATTAGCTGTGCCAGTATTTTGTGAATATTCCTCATAAGATGATGAATAAATCACTTTATGTAATGTGTATTATGTAGGAAATAATTTTTATTAGCTTATTGGTGTTCTGTAACAGAGAACAAAGACAGTAACTTTAATTTAGCTTTTCACCCAAAGATAGCACTTTGCAGGCTGAATGAACACGCAGATATGATGCTTGGAGACGCATATACTTCAATATTCAGAGAAACATGCATTTTCACAGAAAACATACCTTAATTTCCTTTACAAATATGAGTTCTAGTATCTTTCTACTAGGGGTCAGCTTTTGACCAAGTGTACTGTGGGTCAGCAGAGAAAGTGCAAATGCTTATATGCTTGCAGTCAAATTGCGTGCAAAACTGTAGTAAAAACACCATACAAAGGCAGGATACACCCTGGACAGGTCGCCAGTCCATCGCAGGGCAGACAGACATACATACACATTCACACACACCTTGGGGAAATTTAGCATGTCCAGTTGGCTTGACTGCATGTCTTTAGACTGTGGGAGAAAACCAGAGTACCCAGAGGAAACCCACACATACACAGGGAGAAAATAACTCGATACAGAAAGGACCATGGTCACCTGGCTGGGGAATTGAACCCAAGCCCTTCTTGCTGTGAGGCAACAGCACTGCGCCACCATGCCGCCTGTATATTACATTTAATGAAATTTAATTGTTTATATGACACACACAAAAAAACTCATGAACTCAGTGTACTAGTTCATCTAATTTGTGCTAGTACAGGTTGTGCTGTAAGGTTATGGAGATAACTAGGAAACAGTTTTTGGAGCAGTGGTGCATCACATGACTGACGTAATATAATATAAAATACTGTTATTGGGCTAGCTGTTAATTTAAACATTCAGATATTACAATAGCAAATAGAATTTAAAACTCCTAATGTAGCAATGGATAAAAGATTATTACATTATTAATACTTTATAAAAAATATTAGTACATTATAAAATCCCATACAGTTGGCTAAAATTATTACTAATTATTAGTACTAATTACACTCTCAAAAAAAGGTACTAAATGTCTCTGGAATGGTATTACAGCACTGGGTAGTAGTACCTGTAGTTAGGAAACATAACTGTACCATATTGCACTGCAGTTATGTATTTTATGTTGCATTGTCTATGTACTCCCTTCTTGACTTTAGCCTTTATATTTTATTTTTCTATTTAGAAAAAGGAAGTTAGGAAAAGGTACAAAAATGGACCTGTCTCATGGAAAAGTGGAAGTAATACATCTTTAAAATACAAAATTACAACTTAAAGACTAAAAAAGTGACCGATTTCAGTTCTTGAT
This sequence comes from Pygocentrus nattereri, assembly GCF_015220715.1. Lineage (NCBI taxonomy): Eukaryota > Metazoa > Chordata > Actinopteri > Characiformes > Serrasalmidae > Pygocentrus > Pygocentrus nattereri. Next base: position 27,458,953 of record NC_051215.1, on the reverse strand, counting down.
GATTCCCATCGTGCACCCCGCTACTGCAGTAACACCTAAGGCTTATTTTTAATGCAATATATGTAATTATTGTATATTACAAATAGTTAGTTGATTGACCTAAAGTTGAATGTAAACAGAGTGAGATATTTGTTTACCTGTACTGAAGCTAAAACCTCTGTAGAAAACCCTAAATGAATCCACAGTAAATGACTAATCAAATACCACAGGCCGCATCATTAAACAATGCCACTGGGTGGATAGAAGCTGGGATGCGAATCCATAAAAAAGGGACTTAATAATCACTCATTCACATCTCCCCCAAGTCCTGCACCCACCCCTCCCTCCCTCCCTCAAAAAAAAAAAAAAAAAAAAAAAAAAAAACCTACAGTGTTTAACGGCTCCAACAGCTCCGGTGTGTTCCAGCACTAATCAATGAGCTCCACCATCAGGGAGCCAGCTCTACACACACTGCTGCCAAGGCAGTCCTGTACAGCTACCCGAGATCACCATGGTGAGTGCTCCCATTAGAATAGTTGTTTTCCCAGTGTTAAATGTCTGGCTTTGGACGCATGCAGCCATTATATAAATCTCTTTTCAGAGCGTTCGCCCTTTTTTCAGACGAGGCCTTCCTTTTTATGAAAGAGAGCGGAGAAACGCCAGGCCTGAGGATCGCATCTGCTAAAACACTATAACAGTGAATACAGAAGAAAAAAGAAGTTTAGGAAAATGGAGACATCTTTATTATCTGAGCAGTCATGATATTTCTGCTAGGTTTATGATCGTTTCTGGGAAATCTTTGTGATCAGTATGTGGTTATTTTCCTTTGATTCCACTCGCACAGATTGAGGAAAGCAGTGTGTTACAGTGAATCAGTGTCAGAATGATGTAGTATTTGTGGTTTTGGTAAGTCTGATTGCCCAGTCAAGACGTTGTTTCATGGTTTAATGGGTTGATGGTCCACAGGCTGCTGGTGAAGCAGTAATTTTGAAGGTTATTTTGTCAGGTGTCACATTTGCTGTTTACTATGATTATTCTTACACTTTATTGGAGCTGAATGGGGGCTAAGCACAGTGTTTTGGCAGATCTTCATTACAAGTATTCTAAAAGTTCACAGATCACCTCAGTACATCATTGGATCAATGTAACTACACATACCCTTCAAAATCTCTCTCTGTCTGTGAAATAGTCTAATGGATGAGTCATTTTAGCAGTTGAAGAGCAACGTTCTGCCCTCTTCTCCTCCACCAAAACTGAGAAGAGGAAGGAAGCACAAGCGCTTCTTCCACTCCTGTACTCATTGATAAAATGTTTCTTCTTCTCCTTTAATAATTCAGGCGGTTTTCATTGGAGAACTCCCAATGGCACCCAGTGAGATTTGCATCCTGATTTATTTGTCATATATCCTTTATATCTCTAAATTCTTTATACATCTCCAGTGGCATCATGCATCTTTCATGACTCTCCTCAGCCGTGTTCCGTGGCCGGATCCAAACACATTTTACACGTCTCGACGACGCTCTACCTCACTTATTTCACCTTGAGTTTGCGGGAGGGATGAAAAATGCAAAAGGCGCCGTTAATTTCTTTTCCTCGCCTGCTCAGGAACACTCAGGGTCGATTCCATTACACGTCTCTGTCCTCCTCCAAAGAGCTGCAGGAGAACAGAGGCATGACTGGATGGGCGGAAGGAAAGAGGAAGAACTGTAAATAAACATTTCTTTAAGTGGTAATTGTGAATATTATGAAATGGGTCAGGCAAGAGAAAGACATTTGGCACGTAAGAATGGGCAAGAGGAAGGGGGTAAAATTGTTTTTCGGTTCTCGCCTTTTCACTTTTATTTTTTTCTGAAAAAGACTTTTCTTCCAGTTAAATTTGGGATAGTGACAGACAATGAGAAGGAATCCTCTCGGATAAGGTTGTTACATGGTGAATGCTACCATGCTTTGAACTGGCGTCACAGAGAATGAACCCGTAAGCAGTGGCTGGGAGGGATTGAGATAAACACGTTTGTAATGGTATATATTTAATATCCAACTGTGGCCAAGGTCCTTTTTTCCACTCTTTCTTTATCTTCATGCATGGATGTGTGTGTGTTGGGAGGGGGAGGAAGCAGTGTTCCCAAGTGACTTGCGATTATTCCAATACCCCCCCTCTTGTTTTGTTGACATGCCGTCAGTCTCTAAAACGTTCCAGTGATTTTAATTTCCCTGACATAGGCACAAGCTAAGGCGGTGCATATGTGCCGCAATGTGCCCGAGATGCAGCTTTTCTTCAGATTTGATCAGGGGTTCGTCGAGACAGATTGTGGTGCCGGAATGTGCCATTGAGCCTTACAAAGCCCATCTGTTTGGGCGACCCAGCGGAGGGGGAAGAGGAGGAGGGTGGGCAGGATGATGGAGTGCCTATTAAAAAATAAAGCAGGCTGTGGTGGTGCACCTCGCCGGCCTGTTGTACGGGATTGAACAACCATTCGCTTTCTCCTCCTCTTTCACCTTTTTTCTTGTTCTTCTTTCATTCAGCCCCCTCTCTGGACTGATCAAGTTAAAACATAGATCAGGTAAAGTGGGACACTTCAGCTTAGTGCCACTGTGCTTTGTTGTTTTTGTCAACCACTGCCAACTACAGTTACTGATGACACTGCATATGAATAGAAAAACCTGGGAATAATTAGAATTTGCTATATGTGAGGTGAATGTAACTAAAAGTTATTTAAATGTGTGGTGCATATAAATAAATGCTACTCCTATGTTTATTGTGCGAAATGTAAAGCACAAGTATTTTTGGCTGATGTGACATTGTGGTTGTGGCTACATTTTAAAATAAATAACAGGTGGTGTGGTAAACATGATGGCGTTAGATGTATTATTTAAAACTTTTCAGGCTGAAGTTTTGTTACCTGCTGTTTGATTTTATTAGGTGGCATGCGTGGCTGACCGATGTATTGATAGGTCAATAAAATTGGCTGATTATATGATAAAATTGGCTGCTGATGATATTCAGGTTCCACAGATTTATTGGCAATGGCAGCGGTCCTGTTACTGATTGTGCCTCTATAAATGATGGATAAACACACACACACACACACACACACACACACACACACACACACACACACACACACACACACACACACACACATTCAGTAATGTGATCCTTTTTTCTGAACTTAAAAAAACTCTCGTTTGAGTTCACCTTTACCTGTTTTGAGGCTTTGTTTCAATGTTACATTTTAAGGTTACTTGTGAGTGTCTTTGTTTATGTTTATATTGCTTCATGAGTTTCTAATAATAGTAGTAATAGTAATAATAATCATTTTTATTTATATAGCACTTTTCACGCCAGTGGCAGCCCAAAGTGCTGAAATTCAGTGTTTCAGTTTAAGATAATTTTACAGTTAATCATATTTGACAATGGATATTTAGCACTGTTTAATTAAAACTATTAAAACTACTACATTTTCAATATAAGCAGAATATACACATGAAAATGTGTGAACGTATTGCACTGTGTTTTGTAGTTTACTTTATTGTTGAATGCACTGTGTATTGTAGTTTATTTTATTGTATTGTATTGCATGGCACAGAGTTCTGTGCTCAACTCTGTTCCTTTTTCTCTGGGTATCTACACTGACTTTTGTTTCTAGCAGTATCTGAGCTCAGCACCGTCTTTCGCTCTAACCTATTGGTAACTAGCAAAGATACTTTCTCTAGACAGACAAAGCACTTCTTGTAAGTCACTCTGGATAAGAGCGTCTGCTAAATGCTGTACATGTAAATGTAAACATACCCAATCATATTGCCTGTTTTTATTATTGTCTAAGAGATCATTTTACAGTGAACACAGGTAAATATGGATTTTTTTGCTAATTGTATTCTGTTTATTCAATTCTGTTTAGTTGCTCAGTTTAATATATTGGAAAAAATATGAAATATAAAATGTGGCATTAATTTTTGCACAGACCACTTTTTATGTTATTTATTTCTCCAAAATGCAGAAGGACAATGTATTTGCCAATATTATCTGTTACTGAACTTTGCTCCTTAAATTTAAGTGATTCTCATATTAGTTGTGCCCTATTAGGTACTGACAGTGAGGTCAGATATTTCCAGTGTGGGGCTCATATTCTCTTTGAGCAGAGAAAATAAAGGTTGGTATATTTTAGCATAGACATGTAGAGAAGAAGCTATTTAAATGAAACTGATATTGCTTCAGTTGCAGGTTTGTGTTTTGTTGTATGCCCAAAAATGCCCCACTTTACCTGAATTCACCCAGTTCTTCTTGTTTCACCCCTCTTTTAATTTTCTTTCTTTTTTTTACCCTGAGGTGTGATTTCGCAAATGCTGACATTTTTTTTTACCCTTTTCACTGGCCCCCCTTCACACAGGCAAGATGGTGGAAGAGCCGTAAAGCAGGTTTAAAGTAAAGTGTGTCTGTGTGCGTGAGTTTATGAGTTGCATTGGAGTTTTTACCACTCACACATTGTGCTCAGCACATGCGAATTGGCGTCTGCGCGCTTCTGATGCTAATTCCACCTCTTCTCCAGCAAGGCATTCAGCTCGGTGACAGCTTGATAACTAGACTCGGCCGAGGTGTCTCTGCTACATTTCCCATTTGCCGTCTAATTCACACATCAGAAAACATATACTCGCAAAAGTGAGGCTGTAACAGAGTAAGACATCAGCAGTGTGGGTTCACTAGGAGCATACACTGGGGAGAGAGAGGGATGCACAGTATAAGTGTGTGTGGGGTGAGAGAGGTGGATGTGAACACAGCTCATTTTAGAGAATTTCTCCTTCCAGAAGAGAGAGAGCGGGAGAAGGATGTGAAGGGAGAGAGTTTCTCTGTCACGGAATAAGATGGCGGGCAGGAGCAGGCCTTGACTGGAAAGTTGTGTTGGGTTTATTTTTAATTCATGCACTACCACCTGGTTAATGGGGTTTTTGGATCTACCCACTCTTCCAGGCTGGAACATGGCTTGTTTCTAACTATCAGCCCCCGACCGAAAGCATTAAAATAATTCATGCCTGCTGCATTACCAGCCTCTGATCATATAATGTGGAAATGTTTGAATAGGCAAATGTCAGAAAACATTAGGTTGCATTGATAGCAACCAAAACATGTGATCTAAGTTATTGAAAAAAAGCAACCTGCACTGAAAGGCTGTCTGACATTTATGGAAATTTTGCAATGTTCTGGATTAAAGTCTTAAAACCTCCTTACTGTTCAGCTGTCTTTAATAATTCATGTCCCATTGGCTCAGTTAACCTTTGTATGTTCTTATCAAACCACATGATCTTTTAAATGACTTTTATTATTTGTCAGGGACAATTTTACAAACTTTAAATATGTAGTGCAGCTCAAAACATCACTTTATTCAGAATCATTCAGGAAAAAATGATCAGCCAAGGACAAACGACCTTTTTACTTACTGTTCACTTTACATGTCCTTCTTGACCTAGTGTGTTCATTACCGATTCACAAAAACAACAAATGTCAGATAGTAATATACAGAATACGTGCTTAGCGTGTGTATACATTGAGACACAGAATGCAACCAAACACACATGAAGTCTTTATACATAAGCCTTTAATGTTTTCTTGATAGCAGAAAATGTGCATTTCAGTAGTGACAGTTAAAATTCCACACTGATTTTCAAAATGTGGGACACATTTACTTCAAAACAATGAGATCTAACTGCTCATCATGTCACCACAAGGAACAGGGATGCAGTCTCATTCCTTGCTTCAAAACACAGGGCGTGGCTAAAATATAGCTCCGCCCACATACAAAAACTGTATTGTGTTTTGGTAGCGACCTGAAAATATGGGACATCATTTTATTTGTTCCATTAAGATTTTTCATTTAAACATTAAACTCATGGTGAATTTTTGCATGATTATGTATATACTAGTATGACTTTGTATATGTTTAGCTTGTTACTGTCTCAGTTAATGGCTTGGGCTTAAATAGATCATAAAAACTGTCCCTTTGTTAGAACGCTCCATAAATGTATGCATGTACATGTGCATAACCGAGAATGTATAAAGCTCTGTAACTGAAGATGGAATGTTTTAATGCATCACTATTTCTAATCGCATTCCTGAAATGCAAAACAGATCATGGTGTTCAGGTCTTCTCATAATAAATCATAAAAGCATTATATATTAATACCGGAGTGTCGCTGCTCTTCAGAACAGTATGCATTGCAATGTTAATCAGAGATAGTTAGTAAACACTAATTCTAAACAATGAATCACATTTGGTTTATCAGCATTACTGGTTTAGATGAAGAACAGAGCATCATATTTGTGTGCCCTGAAAAATAATTTGGTTCTAAAACGATTAAGTGCTGTGTGACATCACTGGCTTATCACACTAACCACTCGGTATTCGACCAGATTAAAACTCCACCATGTAAAGTAAAAATGTTACTTTGAAAATCTGTTACAAGCCTTAATGATCCATGTTTATAGCATGTGAATAAACAGTTGTTAGCTTGATTTTAATGTTACTTAGGAATTCCCATTGACAGGCTAATGGAAGTCAGCATTGTCCTAGCAGGAGAAATGTGACATAAAGTTAATATTCCTTTAGTATAATGTGTGTGAGCAGTCAATGCCAGCTATAGCTTTCAAATGAAGATATCAACAGAAAGTCAGTTTGATCAGCGGTGTTGATCCTTGCCAAATCGATGTTACCCTTGAGTCCAGATTATTCGTTATTGCCCACAATAACATTTCCAAACATCTCCAATTGCTTTGTAAATCAGTGTCAGCCTACCCATCACAGGAGCTAAAAGCATACAAATTGCTAGAATCGTATAATTATTTCATCAGTAGACGAGTTGGTGTCTTTTGTTGTGATTGCAAAATAAGAGAGCTACATTAACAACAACATAAAGATTTCTCCTTTGCTGGCTCTTAGGTCTCTTTCCTCTCCTGACGCCTGGCAGTCAGGATGCTATAAAAGCCGAGACTATTTTGATTTTTGTTGCTATAGTCAATACAGCCATGAACCACGCTGCATACCGTGGCTGTATCTTATCTGATAGGATGCTTTATTCACTAATAGTGTACAAACAGTGTATCTACCAGCACAGCTGTCACCGCTACGTTGAGCAGTGGTGTATGAACAGTATGTCGGCAGTGACAAGTGTGACATCATCCCAATATTATCTATAAAGCAAATTCAAAACAGTTTGTGGATTAAACTCTACATTTAGGGTGGGTGTGAATGGCTGGCATGTTCGTGATTTTATGACTATGTTTTAAGTGAACATAATTCAAGTTGATTGTTCCTGAAGCATCCTAAAATGGCTTAATCATTATCCTGCACATTATCGTCGGAATGACGGGACAATGTTGATCTGGAGCCTTAAAGCATAATATGTCATTGTCTGACAGTCTTAACAGTATTAACCTGAAAAACTGATTTATCATAATCATTAATCATTGACACATTATGATTAATGCCACTGTTACTACAGAAATAAACGTGTGTTTTCTAAAATATGTCAGCTGTTATTCGATTTGAAACTTGTTATATCCAAAATTGTTATATATTGTTTCTTCATTTACTGTCCTGCCCTCTGGCCAATGACGGCCCCCACCAAAACCCAGAATGCGAAGCGGTTTAGAAGGTGTGTGTGTTTGTGTGTGTGTGTGTGTGTGTGTGTGTGTGTGTGTGTGTGTGTGTGTGTGTGTGTGTTCCTTCCTTTATTTGTTGGCAAGTTTTGTTGACAATATAAAAGTCAAGCTGTCAACTCGGAAGACGGAAAAACTGGGAAACAAAGAAAGCACCCTGGGTAAGCAAGTTTCTAATTGCCACTCACCCGATTGCTGTGATGTTGCCTGCCTTGCTGTTAGGCTCCTTTGGTGAGGGGCTCTGCGCTCGGCTAATAGTTTGCTTGTAGAACGAGTCACTTTGATGCCAGTTTGATTGATCCTATCGAATTAGACTTTGGTGCAAGCATATTAAACAAAAGAGCAGGCTTTATCTTTAATATATCTGTGGTGTGGTCTGCATCAAATTGAAATAAATCAAACGTCACGTTAATAGGTGCTGTCTGACATCTGTTGGAGCGCCCCGGCCGAGATCAGAGATGCCAGGGAATCTAATCATCGGGAGCAAATTAAAAAGATTTTAATACAGATAGTGCACATAGGCGCACAGCTCACTAGCCACTAACCCTGTACCTCACTATCTCTATCTCTCTGACTGTGTGCTCTGATAGGACTGTGTTTCAGTACATTCCTGGATGAATGTGGTGCTTGTGGTGGGGTGGAGGGGCTATAAATCGATAGGCTTAACTAAGACGTAGCATTATCTTGATCAAGGCTGAAAATGAGAGCAATATCTGAGGCTGCGCGATAAAGTTATCAGCCCAAGCAATTAAAAAGCAATCTAGGCTTGATCAGCATTCACTGCAAGCTCTGTCCTTAATGAGAACAACACAAAAAAATGCACGAGGGAATTGCAATCGTTCTAATGCTCCGAAACAAAAGTGAAGACACTGTCGCTTTCCAGGAATAAGGTCCTTTTCATTTTTTTTCCTCCCCTTATGAATCAGCCACATCCACATCCTCTTCAAAAAAATAAGGCCCGACTCTTTTTAACAAGCACACACCATCAGATTTGTTTGTTGAAGGGAGTAAAAGTGGTTACAGAGATTAAACACAGCGCCACATGCATGTTTCCAGACCCACCCTGCCCACACTACCCCCCCCCCCTTTTTTTTTTGATAAGCAGCTCATCGTGTTGTTTATTCAAACATAAAAAAGTGTGCTTTCAACCTCTGCAGTCATATGGAAGACAAGTTTGGCACAATATTGGAAGAAAAGTCAACAAAGTTGATATGGGTATTTACCAATAAAAGGCTGAGTTTTAGTGCTGAATGGATATAAGAGGATTAGGAGACTTTAGTCGCTGCGCTGACAGGGTTGAGGGCACTTGGCTTTGGGTCTAATTGTCATTGTTCCTCTCTCACAAGCTGAAATCCCTCCATTTGTTTCTTGAAGTAGGTCAACAGTCAGCCAAACGTGCTAAAAAGGTGCACTTTTGAACCACTTACTCTCAAGGAAGGGCTTTATTTATCGCACTGTGCTTTTCAAATGCCATCCAGTGTGTCTGAAAGACATTGTTTGAATCATTCTTCAGCATTTGTGTAGCTATGTACACTGATAAGCCAGAACATTATGACCAATCACAGATCAAGTGAGTAACGTTGATTAGCTTGTAACAGTGGTGCATTGTCAAGGTCTGGAATATATTACACTGTAAGTGAACAGTTGATTTTGTAGTTGACGTGTTGGATGTGGGAGAATGGGCAGGTTTGAAGACCTGGGCGACTTTGACAAGGGCCGAGTTGTCATGGCCTGCTGACTGTGGTCCGAGGGGGGGACAAATCACAAACCGGTGACGAGGTGTTGGATACCCAAGACTCATCAATATGCAAGGGCAACAAAGCCTTTCCCATCAGGTCCGAACCAACAGAAGGGCTACTGTGGCACAACATCATTTGAATTCTCTATCAAACCAGTAATTTATTAAGAAACATTGTGCAGTTAGCAGAATAATCTTTGACTGTTGTGTTGCTTGTCGTACTGTTAATAAACCACATTGATTGATGGAAAATTGTTTATATGTGATTATGTTTAATAACAGATGGAATTATTTGTTGGTATATTTTGTCATTGTATTTTGTTGCTGTTTTATAGAAGCAGTAGACCTCTCAAGGCCGCATATAACAGTGATTGTGCCATGGTTAAGGTGTGTTGTTTGGCAGACAGACAGAATTCATTGTTTTGATTCTGCGCTTTTGAGAGAAGCTCTTATGCAGAGCTACTTAGAATTCTTCTCATGTTACAAAAGTAGGCAGATGTAGCGTTACTGGTTTTGCTCAAGGACTCTTATTGGTGTAGCATGACTGTACAGGGAATCAAACCCCATTCTGCTGCATGGAAGGCAGTAGGAGTGCGCATTGTGCTTTATTTTGTGAAGTGTGTTACATATTCAAGAAATTTGTCTTGAATGCACGCATGTATGACATGCAGCATACCAAACAGACCAGACAAGCAGCCAGACTATTAACAAGTATTTAACTGACAGGGAAAAAATATTAAAATACAATAAACAGAATAAAGAATAAGAGAGAATAATAAAGAGCCAACATAGAAGGAGCCACAGAGGTGTGTAAAAATTAGTACACATGCAGATTATTGCAAAATATTATAGAATGATATAAAAAATTGTAAAAATGAACAGTGGTACAGTTGTGCAACAAAGCATTATGGAGTTATGCTGTAATAAAATAAGGGACGTTATTTTGGTTCAGTTTAAGTTTACAGTGTGAAGTGTTCCCAGTTTTTAATGAGCTACAGCTCTGGGGAAAAAGCTGTTAGTATGTCTAGCTGTGCTGGCCCTGAATCTTCTACCAGATAGGAATGGCTGGAAGAGGTGATGTCCAGGATGTCAAGGTTCCACTGTAATTTTGCTATCATGCTTTATCACTCTGGTGTTGCAGTTGTCCTGAAGCTTTGGCAAACCATATCCAATGATCATGCAAAGTGGAGCAGCCTCTTGTGGCTAATTGTGTTAATCTATCATCAATTTCAGACTCTTTTATCACGAGTAAACCACAGACGCGTGTTGTTCTTCAGTTCTCAGGCCTGCAATGCATTGCACTTAGCTAAGATGTCTGTGCTCCTGTCAGCTGCAGCTGTTGGAGGAAGAGTTGGGGGTGAGGAGGGGGTGGGTAGGAGGAGGAGAAGGAGATGGCATATTTTTCACCTGAAGGCAAATGCAGGCAGAGGAAGCCGTGGGTTCAGCAGGGAGCCCGAGCTCGGCTCGCCACACATCCAGGAAGCGTGTCTCCTGTGTTATTCATTATTCATCCGGCCCCTCACAATTAGCTCCCATAATGCTCGCGCCTGAAGATCCGCTGCCCCATAAAAGAATACGCAAATTGTTCCTTATTTATTTATTTATTTATCTCGAAGTTAAATGTGCTCAAGTGGTGTTTATTTATTCAGTTGCTTATGAGTGAGTTTGTTCAGGGCTCTGAAGCAGGAGTGAACGATTCAGTGTATTGTGCTAATGTGCAGTCTTCCTAAGATGACTGTGTAAAGCTACTAGTTTCTATAACCTGAAACAAAATGATGCGCTGAATTAAATTCATGCAAATATGTACAGCGTCTTTGTCCAAATGCATTGCTTTCCTGTAGAATGGTTTAATAAACTATATCACATTATTCATATATTTCACATTGTTGACTAATAATGATGGATGAGAATTGACATTCAAATGATTAAATTGTACATAAATTTTGAAAGCCTTATTTGTCGTTGACCCAATTTTTTTACAGCAACCACACACTGTGAAAAATGGCTCGTCAGATCTACCTAAAAATGACTTGATAACAAGCAAAATAAATACTTTGAATGAATGATTCTTTCAGTTTTTTTTTATTTGAATAAAACTAGTTCCATTGCTTGAAATGCAGTTTTATGCAGAAATGATGTTTAAATGAAAACAAAGATGTACATCACTTTTTCAGTGACGTGATTTCAGTCATAGAGGTTTCCTCATGGTTACAGTGGGAAATTCAGTAAAACTACCAAAAATTGTAGGTTGAGGCATCACCTAAATTTGGATGTTTGGATGGTATCATGTAAGAAAGTTGATTTTGAAGTAAATAGAATGAGTTTTTCTTTTTTTTTTTTTTTCTTTTTCTTTTTTCTTTTTTTTTTCTTGGCATTGGACAAATGGTGCATATCAGTAAAGCAATCTGCATTCCTATTAAGACAAGTCTGATATTAAGTCAAATTTCTGCTTAGCATTTGGTTTTAATTCAGCTACTTTTATAGTTATATTCCATTAAGAAAACATTACTATCAGACACGGACACTAACTGGGTTTAGTTTCTTTTTCTTAACCTTATTCAGGTCCTGAGTGACTGGAGCAGGGGACCAGGACAAAGTAATTCTGATGAATGCTGGCACATTGCCTGCTCTACGTGTGGGATGTTTCAGCCTATGCACAACACTTATTTTAATCGCATGTACGTACACACTGTTCTTCAAGATTGAATACTTTTCATGGCTGCACAACACTGTATTTGGTACATGAGTCACAGAAACTAATGAAACAATAAAATACAAGACAAGGCAAAATATGAAAAACGGTAAGACTTTAGAAACAGCCACTTGCTCTTAGAATACAGATTCCTAATTGATTCTTGGCTTGGACTCTGGATTGTCTACAGGAAAATCTCTAATTAGTGTAGAACCTTCACTTTATGAGGGGTTTTTTAAAACTGTTAAAAGGTTCTTTACACTTCAAATCTAATTTACATTAATTTCATTAATGTAAATGAAGGCACAGTATACTGCTGGAATACCACACCATGCCATGAAGGGGTGTACCTGGTCTGCAGTGATGTTTGGGTAGGTGGCACATATCAAATTGACGTCCACGTGAATGCACTGTGTGTTGCGATGCATTCCTTCCGTAACCAGCATTAAAAATTTCTGTGACTTGTGCCACAGTAGCCCTTCTGTTGGTTCACACTACATGAGATGGCCTTTGTTGGCCTTGCACGTCGATGAGCCTTTGGCGCCCAATATTCTGTCACCGGTTCTTGGTTTGTCTCTCCTTGGACTCATGTCAGTAGGTACTCATCACTGCTCACCCTACAAGGCATATTGTTTCACAGATGCTCTTTCCCAGTCTTCTGACCATAATGATTTGGTGCCTGTCAAAGTTGTTTAGGGCTTCAGGCCTGCACACATCTTGCACATCCTGTGCAACTGTTCACGTAAGCCGGGGTTACACTACACGTCTTTTACCCCGATTTTCAGTCTGGCTGAGTCTGTGCTAGTTGGCTGTAGTCTGCAGATTTTTGGGTCACTCTGAGTCAACAGTTGGACAGAGAATTGTGAAGTGTGTGAGGGGCACAGACTTCTGGGCCTCCTGTAAGTGTAATCTAGTGTAAACTGTCAATTACTCAATCTGAACAGACCCCTGCAACAGCCAAGTAATACAGAGAGTGCAAAAGAAGAAAATACAGCAAGTAAAGAAAGAAAAATGGCAAAATGTCACTCACGTGTGGAGCGATGCTTTTTAATGAGCTGAGTTTAAGGAACAAGCACAATTGAGTTTATGTACATTTAAAAATACCACACTGACCACATTTTTAAATCTGTGAGCCTCTTAAACACATTTACCTGCTGCTCCTTTACTGTATCAGTGAAAACAGCAGCAGCAGCACCAATGTGAGTTCATTGAGTTCTATTGAAAACATCTGAAAAGATGAGTAGTGTGTGCTCCTTAATTGTAGTATGTGCTGTCTAATTTGATCCCCAATATTTCAGTCACCCCAAAAAACCAGTTGGATACTGTGAGACTCCCAGGCTTTTTAAAATCTGTTAAGACTGAAAAGTTGTCTACTGTACCCAAGAATTTACTGTCTAATATGTCCCAGACCTTGACATGCACCATTGTTATGAGATAATCAACACTTCATCTGATAATGTTTTGACTCATCGGTATAGATCCCATCAATGCTATCGAAGAATTAAATGCATAGTTCATCTGAGGGAGCTGCAAAACAGCTGGAAATTTTTCTATGAAAAAGAGTTAAATAATTATCCATTGAAAACACCCAAATAATGGCATCACTCCAAAAACCCTTTTTGTTACCTTAATTTTTGACAGTGCATAAATAATGACATTATAGGAAAAGAGAACCATAACCATCCATCCATCCATCCATTTTCTAAGCCGCTTCTCCGTCAGGGTCGCGGGGGGGTGCTGGAGCCTATCCCAGCAGTCTTCGGGTGGAAGGCAGGATACACCCTGGACAGGTCCATTGCAGGGCAGACAGACAGACACAGACAGTCACTCACACCTAGGGGCAATTTAGCATGTCCAATTAGCCTGACTGCATGTCTTTTGGACTGTGGGAGGAAACCGGAGAACCCAGAGGAAACCCACGCAGACACGGGGAGAACATGCAAACTCCACACAGAGAGGACCCTGATCACCCAGCCAGGGAATCGAACCCAGGCCCTCCTTGCTGTGAGGTGACAGCGCTACCCACCACGCCACCGTGCCGCCTGAGAACCATAACATACTTTCCAATACACAAGCATGACATAATTCCCCCACAAATGGGCACACTTGAAATCTTCAAAAAGCACAGACTCTGGAAAACCTTATTTTATTGCCACATGACTTCTATACACTCCTCCCTCCCCACCAGCACCACCACTACCACCAGAAATGCATTTTTCCCCCTTTAAATCAATATTGTACTTTCTCTGAGAACTTTCTCTGCCTTTGGGGTCTCGAGCTGCAAGGCAGTTCATTTTACTCCCTGGATGGATACAGAAGATTGTGGTTTTGCTCTTGTCTCACGCTTCCTGTTTCCCTCTTTCTCTTTTTTCTGTCTTATCAAAGCATCGTTTTATCTTAATAAACTTTAATTTGATGAAATAGCAATTTGGTTCCCATATCTGCGATCTTCTTTGATATCCAGGATGTCTGGCAGCTATATAGATTTCTTAGATATAAAGGGAACGTTAATGTAAAATATCCTGCTCTTACAGCCATCTATTTCCATTAAATCTCAAGACGAGGGAAGATGCGTTGTTTATGTCAGATTTTGAGCACTGTTCTTCTGCAGTTTCAGAGATTCGGTCAGTGAATGGGATTTTAAATGGTGGACTGGAGCATGTCCAGCCAACGATTCATCCTTCATGATCGCCCTCCCTCATTCCTTCCACTGACCACTTTTTCCATTTTGCTTGTGTGATTGTATCAATGGAAAAGAAAAACACTGCTGCATTCATATAATTTTGACAAATTTGACATGAGAATCAAGGCAGACAGTATTTAAACTGTTTCTTATCCTATTTAGAAAGAAGTAGGTGAGCTATGGAAACACTAGCCACGTTTACACCCAGCCTAATCATCCATTAATAATCCGACTAATAGCTTGATCAGAATAGAGTACGCCCATGTATGCACTTCCATTGGAATAGTCTAGTCTGATCGAGGCCATTCAGAATATAATTTCTATGTGATTGAAGGAGGTGCGTAATCCTGTAAATAAATTAAATAGAAGAATAACATCAGTGTAAACGTCTGCATCCAGTTACATTCCCAATTGGAACTTGTAAGTGTTCTGCATGTCATAGTGAAAGGTTTATAACGTTTAACATGGCAGAGCAGAATCTGGTCTGCAGAGAAGATGAAGTTTATGCTCTGTGCTTTAAAAGACGGCGGTGGGACGGACATCCAGCTTATGTGTCTCAGAACACGACGCGTATGCAAACACCACGCCATGTAAACTCAGCCACTGATTCTCCTTTTGGTGTTTGCAACCAATTTATGAAGGCCCTACCACGCTAATGAAATGAAAAGCTAAAATTCTTCCATATGGCTGTTTTAGTATGACGAGTTAACAGCTTTAGTTGATTAGCTCAGTCTCAAGGTGTGAGGTTTATGAAAGAGGCTGCTCTTTAAGACGTACCTTGTTAACTGTCGCCTACAGGCTCGGCTTATGCAGGTGATTTGCGAGGGCTTTAATTGGGGTGGGTGTGGGTTTATTAGCCTTAGCTGCCCTGATCGTGTTGTCTTGGATGTGGAGCTGCAGTTGCCAAAGGCTGATAACCCCACCCCCTCCTCTTACACCCACTCAGCATACCAGGTTAAATCCTCTTCAGGCTGCGAGGGCCCACCAGCTGCTGCTTGGGAAGGCCCCTGAATCTGGGTTAAACACAGGCTGTCTGTAATAAAGGCCAAAGCCAAGGCTGGTTCCCGAGTGCTGCATTCAATTTAGATATAACCGGAGAGCAGGGCAGGGCATCAGCCATCTAACCCGTCTCACAAACATCTAATGCAGCAGTCCACAAGTACCTGTGTCATATACAGTTGAATGCAAAAAAATGTGGGCACTCCAAATTACATATTTTGGTGATTTTAGAAGTGAAAAGTAGTTTTTCAGTTTTTGAATTTGACTTTTTCGGAACATTGTGGATCAGCCGATACCATGTCCAGTCTGGAATTTGTGTTTTTATAGATAATATAGCTACACAGCTACTTTGTCAAATGATATTCCTGCAAAATTAATTCGACTGTGAGGATAATGTGACATCCTTGACTGATGTTTTGTTTTTCTCCTTTAAAATGACTATTGTGACTATATTAATAGTTACTGTAATATTCTACAAAAAGTCTCTTCTTCTTTATATTTGTCTAGTATTATATATTATGAACTGATATTTTCAGTTTTATTGGATTCTTTAAGTGATATAACCATTTTATAGGGTTGTGAATATGCTATGATTAAGTTTAGCATATTATAATTGGTTATAGTAGCTAAAACTGATAACTGATGACTGCTAAAATTGAGAGCAGTGTGTCATTATGTCAGACACAATGGAACAATTTTATTTTGCATTTAATTGTTAAATATTTGATCTGTATTAGAAAAAATAACATTAACAATGTTCAGTGAAACTCTACACTGTGGGTTCAGTTTAACACAGTGTTTCAACTAAGCCTCCCAAAGTCAACAATGCGAGAAGTCCCTATCCCCCCACTAAAGATCAAAACAGATGTTTTGGAAGTTTTCCTGCACAGATTTACCAAAATGTCACAAATATTTGTTCTTCCACTTTGTGGTATCTTTTCATTAATCATATTTATTTTGGTGCAGAAATTTTGATGTATTTAGGTTGAAAAGCTTGCCATGTTCACAGTACATAGACAGAGTTAATTGTGTTTTGCATCGAGTTACAGGACTTAACAAAAGTTACAACTAAGCGCCTCAGGCTGTTACAGCTAACCCCATCTATGGGGTACGTTGTAACGTTTGCACTCACGTCATTTTTAATCAATCAATCAAACTGAAGAAAATGGTGCAGGTGACCCTCACTTACAATGTTGTCAATTTATTACTGGAAATAGGGATTGATAATGCGTAAGGACATATCAAAGAATGAAAGTAAATTTAAGAGTGGCTCAAATCAGATAAGTATGAAAAAAAAACATTACGAATAAAATTACATGGAAAAACAGTAGAAAATATTAAACAGCAATTAAAGTGTAACTAAAATTGTTAATATGATACTTTCAATACTAAAACTGAAATATGATAAACACAAACAAAAGGAGGATGAGATCAAAAATTAAAATGACTAAAATAATAATTATGTTATGATAATTAAAATAAGAATATGAATCATAATATGAAAAATAATGAAAATAAGACAATAATGCTGAAAATCAAGTAAGACAGTTGTAGGAAGAGTGGAGCAGCTGAATTGTTCACAAATAGTAGCCTCGGAATCCCCCTTGGAGAGCTAGTGGAAGTGCCTGGGGAAAGGGAGGTCTGGGCCTCATTGCTTAGGATGCCGCCCCCGCGACCCAAACCCCGGAGAAGCGGAAGATAATGGATGGATGGATGGATGGATGGATGGATGGATAGTAGGTGCTGGAAGTTCATTTGCAGTAGAGGTGTGTAGGCTTCTTGCAGAAAGGAATTGATCTTGCTTAAATTCTTTTGAAATTATTTGGTAAAGCCATAACGTGTTCGGTTGTGCCCCGCTCTCCTCCACTCATGTCCCCCATATTTAGTTTTTTCCCTCCTCTATGATGCCTGATATAATTAATCAGCAAATGAACACTTCCTGAGTTAAAGAGGGTGTTTTACAGCAGGGAAAACACTAAAATGTGTAATGCAAGGGTGCTTCAGGACCAGGATTGGGAATCGCTGTCCGGAATACTCAGAGATGAATGTGTTACAAAGGCCATGATCATGGTCTGAGGGGTGACGTCAGCTGGAGGAATGATAGCGACAGCCTGCAGCAAATGAGATTCATTGAAGTTAAAGGCTCAGATTTGGGTCTGGCTGGCAACAGTAGGCTGGTGTCGTGTCACATTATGACCTGTGAGTGATGGAAGGTGGTGCGGGGGGGTGTGGGGGAGTAGGGGGTTGCTGGGTGCATGTGTCCTCTCAGCCATCAGGGAATGCCAGCACTGTTAATATTCATTCAGGTGAGTCCAAGCTTTGGAGGCTAAATTTGAGTTCTTGGAGAACCTAAATGTACCTCAGAGATGGTGAATGCTCATTTCATGATATTAACATGCTAAATATTTACGTGATTATTTCTTATGTTAGGCTGCCATTATCAGGGCTTACTGGGGTTTGACAGACAGGCCTACAGATATAGCACTGTTGGATGGTACTGTCAAATAAGTGCATCCTGAATGTTCCCTGGAGACCAGATATTAACACAGTAGATGCTAGCATATGTCGGCATTTCGTACATTAGCCCACCATCAGCTTATTTTCCACAGCAGTGGCTGCTTGGGGCTTGACAAGTACAGGTATTGTGCTATTGGTTGGAGAAACCTCAAGGCCCCCCATGGTAGCTAGGTAGATACAGCCAAGTGTGCTCTCTCACTGGTTAGGCCTTCAAGAGCTGAACTGAAGGCCTTGCATGTTAGCTTAGCTGCTAACTAGGAATTGGATAGTGATAGAAGAATCAGCCAAATACTGGGAGTGAAGAACTTCACACTAGGCCTTCTAGAAGTCCTAGATACGCCACTGACTGCAAGTAAGAATAGTAGCCTGATCAGTGCATTTCAGTAAGGTGTCTCTGTCAAGGCTCTTTACGTGTAAAACTGCTACATACAAAGTAAAATATATGTTAATGTCAATGTTATTGTATGTCAATGTTAATGTTATTGTATGTTAATTGTATGTTAATGTTAAAAAACAGTTTTACAAGCTTTGCAAATATCTGTATTTAGTCCCCCACTTGGGTAAGCACCCTACACTATACCAATAAGAGTCCTTGGGCAAGATTCCTAACACTACCTTCGCCTACTTGTGTAAAATGATCAAATTGTATGTCGCTCTGGATAAGGGTGTCAGCCAAATGCCATAAATGTAAATGTAGTCTAAAGCAGCTAAAAATGTTCTTGTGAATTGCTTTTAGCTTAGTGCTACATGTTACTGTAATTCCAAAGGCAGAAATTGGTGATGGAGGTAATGTTTATTTTCCTCATTTTTTAAGTCAAAACGGAATGCTTAGCTCTTGGTACTTGGTACACTGCTTGGTACTGTTGCCTCTGTGGAACTTTGAAGGTTCTCCATTTGTTTTTGAGCAGGAAATGGTTATTCTAAGGTGATACTGCATGTTTTGAAGGTTTTCTTGTTGTCAGTGCAATGACAGTCCATTTTTTTCTGTGCAATGCAATATACTGCATTCTATCATTTGGCTTTATGCATTGCCTCTCTCCCTTTATTCATTCTTCATTGAGTTTCCACACGTGCATGTGGGCGCTTCAGAAACTCTGAAAACAATAGAAAAGCTGCCAATGTTTCAACAGTAAAATAAGTCACAACACAAGAAAAGGCCCATTTCAGAAGAGACGAATCTTTATGAAGATGAAACAACAATCGGAACTCAGTCCGTTCTTGTCAGCTGAAACAAAAGAGATGTTCATTGCCCACTATCGAGTGGTGCAGCTTCAATTGTGCTGAGGGACAGCTGTGTGTCTTTATGGAGACAGACTGATTGTCTGGCCATACCTTGACTGCGCATATGGAGGATAAAGGCCTATTATCCTCAGTCACCTTCATCTGTGTCAGACACATAATGGAGACTTTCACAAAGGCGAGGATGAAGAACTGAGAACAAATGTGTTTTAGAGAGAATGTCACACAGCTGATACCATACAGGCATGAAGCAATGAAGGATATTCACATGAGGTAAAAATTATTCACTGGGATTTCTTTTTCTTCTTTCTCATTCTTCTAACGGTGTTTTAATGTTCATATATGTCATTGGTTTTGTTCATGAATTATCTTTTTAAGAAAAGAAATGCCAAGCTGGTCATTTTGACCATTGAAAATTTTTGAAACATGATCATTTTGACTAAATAAAAGCCCCATGTCTACTGTTCTCTGACTTTTACTAAACTAGTGCATATTTGAACTTGACATTGTCATTAAATCAATATTACAAAGCACAAAAAGAATATTTCTACCTCATAAGACCCTTGGCAGTCATTTTGACCATATACATTACATCAACATTATGTCTACATTACACTACATTTGACTGTATACATTACGTTACATTACACATTACGTTTCGTCTATGTGAACCATCTCTTTTGTCCTGATGGATGTTTTTTTGGCACCAGTAATTCAGTCCACTTAAAAAAAAAAACATGTTTCTTTAAGGGTTCTTTACTAAAGACAATGGCTCTATAGAACCATGATCACTCAGAAAACATTAGTATGCTTAAATGGTTCTTTGCACAGTGAAATGGTTCTTCAGACTGGTAGAGAATGTTGTGTGTTGTGTTGTATATGGTTCTATATAGAACCTTTTTGAAAATAGGTAGCACCAAATGTAGTACCAAAAAGGGTTCTTCTGTTGTGACAAGCTTGACATTGTATCATATAGAACCATTTCCAAAAAAGAACAATTTTTCCATCAGTCTTAAGAACCATTTCACCATGCAAAGACCTTTTAAGCATGGTTCTATATAATGAAGAATTGAAGAACCATCTTTTTTAAGATTTTAACCTGATCGTCTTATAGGAGTATTTCTACCTCTAAAGGGCATAATGGATATTTTGTCCACGTACTATAGACTGCTCAGGCTCTTTTTCCCTGTTATTCCAATAAATCAGGTGTGTTTAGCAACCGGCAAATAGTTTCCAAAGGACAATCCAGAACAGAATAAAACAAAAGCAACACAAACAGAATGGAGCAATACAGACTATGGCAACAAATATGTTATGAAGTTTTGGTTGGCGGCAAATATATGGTTTCACATATGAAAATAATTCCTTTGATTTTCAGTGTGTTTCTTTCACAAAAACGTCAGCTAGTACGGTTGTTAAATAATTAATAAGGAATAATCAAAATTCAACTTAGATTTATTATTCTGATGTTTCTTATGTTATATACCAACATAAAATTCCTCAAATTATTTCATTCAAGTGATCACAATGGCCTCTGTGGCCATTCTAGTAATTGTGGAATCCACCCTAAGTATTAAAATCCATCCTTTCTACAAGCTACCTTTTTTCCCATCAAGTGTCTTTTACTTTGCCTGAGTGTTTTCACATAGTTCGACCTGGACTGCTGCCAGCTCTGTGATTTTGACTTTATGCCCTTCATGAGTGAAGTGCGTTCAGGAGCTTTGTCCTCTGTCTTCTTACCTGCCTACATCATGCTGCTGGTATGTGTGAGTATATGTGACGAGAGCTAGCCTGTCTCCCACACTAACACAGATGCGCTAACATCTGTGCATCGTGGCTCCTGCATGCGCCCCGCTCCCTCCTATCTCAGCACGGCCCTCTGACGGCCAGCAAGAAGAGAGAGAACAATCTGGAACTTCTGTTGCATCCCTCAGCCCCTGGGAACCTGCGCTTATCTATTATAAATCTGCTGAGATTACACTCTGAGCTTTCCCCTCCTCACTTCCTCTAGTTTTCTCTCTGAACTCCTTAATAGGTCAGCCTGAAGTGGAACCTGAAAATACCCTAGAGGTGTTTTATGAGTAGCTAATTTCATGTTATTAATGCTCTAAATGCTTGCATGGTCATTTCTTGTGTTAGAACAACATTATCTTGTTCTTCACAGCAGGGGCTACTGGGGTTTGAAAGGTACTGCACAATTGGTGGGTACTGACTCCTCATTGTCAAATATTCTTAAAAGGTCAACCTGAAGTGTATAGTTATAGCAACGTTGGATGGTACACCCAGGTTTGCTTAATGTGTCAACCTGAAGTGGCGCCTGAATGTTCCCTGGAGATGCAGAATCAGTTGCTGATTTAACGATACCGTTGCGCTAAATGCTATCTTTGGTATTTCTCATGTTAGCCTGCCATGAACCTATTTTCCACAGCAAAGACTACTTAAATAAAGAGGTAGAGACAAAACAGTGGTTTCTAGGTTTACTGAATATTTAATATATCGTCCTGAAGTGGGATCTGAATGTTCTCTAACATTTCATGTGTTAGTCTGCCATTGGCTTGTTGTTGTCAAGAGCTAGACCTGAGTTCAGAGTCAAGACCGGGTTAAGATTTTTTTCAGAATGTGTGTGTGTGTGTGTGTGTGTGTGTGTGTGTGTGTGTGTGTGTGTGTGTGTGTATATGTATATATATATGTATATATATATATATATATATATATATATATAGACATTCAGTGGGATCTGAATGTTCTCTAACATTTTATGTGTTAGTCTGCCATTGGCTTTTTGTTGCCAAGAGCTAGCCCTGAGTCCCACTGTGTGTGTGTGTGTGTGTGTGTGTGTGTGTGTGTGTGTGTGTGTGTGTGTATGTATATATATATATATATATATATATATATATATATATATATATATATATATATATATACACACACACACAGGGACTTGGGGACTAAAGACAGTGAATATGTATCTAAACCTGTTGAATTGAGACAGAACTCCATTTGCAGCTTTCCTCTCTTCAGCCTGACTTCCAGCACTCAGTAGCTAACAAATCAGCCTTCTCTTTAGGCTTGTCAGAAAAATATGATCTGATCAGTTAAATCCATGAAAGCTTTTGTGGTCATTTTTGTGGGCCATGATTGCAAATGTTTGGGATGTATGCTGATATTCAATAATAATTCAGTTTTAAGTTACATCAGATGGAGGAATGGCACTCAACAACAAAGTCCACCCTATGCTGAGATTGAGACTAGACCAAATGAGGTTAAGACCGAGATGAGACAGAGACTTGAGTCTGTGTAATGACAGGTATTGCACGAATGGTTGGTACTAAACCCTCGTTGTCGGATATTCTTAATAAGTTGACTGAAAGTTGAACTGAAACATTTCCTGGAGATGTAGAATCCATAGCGTTTCTACAGCAGGGGTTACTGGGGCTTGACATATACAAGTATCACACTGTTGGTTGGCATTGCCAAATATGTTTAATAGGTCAACCTAGAGTGGGACCTGAATGTTCCCTGAAGATGTAAAATCAGTTGTTACTTTCATGATGCTATTGTACTAAATGCTAGCACAGATATTTCTTACATTAGCCTATTTTACACAGCAATGACTGAATATACACATGTAGTTTGGTTGGTATTGCTTGGTATATTTAAGAAGTCAACCTGAAGTAGAATCGGAGTGTTCCCCAGAGATGTAGCATCACTTACTCTTGTCAGTAACATGGTAAATGTTACTGTGAGTATTTATTGCATTAGGCAGCCAAAAATACCTACTAGGCCTACTAGGGGCTGCTGGGGCTTGACAAGTAAAGGTATTGCACTGTTGAGGTACTTATTGTGGGATGTGCTCTTAAGAAAAGAGGACACACTGTGTAACAGTCAGATCCCATTTTGGGAGGGTACAAATTTATCCAGCCCCTGATTGATTGGCTGTGCTGTTGTAAAGAGGCTACTATTGTTGTGCCCAAGGTCATAAAGTTTTCTATGGAGGGTTTCATGGCAGCGTACCTGCCCCAGCTCTCAGTGAGCTAGCGTGTAGTTCCTGAGCCCCTCCGGCAGCAGCAGCTGTGCCCACGTCCTTCAGCTCAGGGCTAATGATGGAGCTGACTGGGGTGATTATTATCAGCTCGCTGTCTCCAGCTCTCAGCACGGGCCTAACGGGCTAGGCAGAGCCAGGCTACATTAATATAGTGCAAAACTGATAATGACTTTTGGATTGGATAATTAGACAAATGTGCGTAATTGGGGATTTCTCTCCTGGCTTCGCGGCGGTTGTTAGTGGTTGAGGAGCAAGAAGACTCCCCACTGGTGCTGCAAAGCTGTTTATGTATTTTGCACATATGTGAATGTTTTTACACCCAGGTATGTAAATTGCCCAAAATTACAGCAAGCAATACATTTGGTTCTGTAAATTCAGGAAATATTTGTACTTTTTTGTTTAAACATTTGGCCCCAAGGGTGCATGGTCACACACCAAGAATGCCAATTATTGAAAGTCTATATTAAGGTTTTTAAATATATCTCTGTTGTCAGAAGAAAACCTTGTATCTCCAAAATTGTAACTTTACAGGAGAAGCCAGTGGAACCAGATTTTTCTCCAAGTCATTTTGGGCAGTTTCTTTTGGTCCAGTCATCATGAAATTTAGACAACAGACATTTTCAAATTATATCCAAAACTGAAAAAACAACAAAAATGGAGATAGAAGGTTTTCTTCCAACAACAGCAATATATGCATTACATGCAGATACAGAATAATTGGCACTCTGGCTGCAGAAAATGTTCTTGTTTATCAACTAACATAGGAAATATTCCAAGACTCTAACCTTTCTTTTATGAATAAATGAATGAATAAATTAGGCATGGAAAGTTTGTTTCACCTCATATCTTTTAGCTCAGTGAATGTGTGAATAGTTGGCTGATACATGATAAATTATAGAAAATTATATTGAGCATTACATTCCATTAAATTAGTACGAGTAGAGTATAAAATTAGTTTGAGCTTGATGTTTATAGGCGCTTTTCTGTGATTCTTCCTATTTGCTATAGCTGTGCTTTGTACTGTCTGCTACCTGGCATGGCACTTCTCATCTGGGGTTCAGTTGCTTTTAGCCAGCTGCAGTATTTCAGTCTTTCTGTGTTTTCTGTTTTGAACTAAACAGATAACAAACATAGACCAAAACAAAAGACACAGGCTCTCCACTGCCACTGGTGGAGAACTAGGATGCTGTTGGCTCTCTATGTTGAGCAGCTAGCGAGCAAGGAGGGGTGAAAAGGGCTGACTGAGAACCCCCTGCTGTGAAAACTATTCACACCACTCCACAACATCAGCTGTGCTAAGATATATATATATATATATATATATATATATATATATATATATATATATATATTCATTTTTTTTATTTAATTTTTATTATTATTGTTATTATTTACTTTTTTTTTTTTTAATTGTGTAAAATTTTCACACAAAGGACAGCTGATGTGTTCCAAGTAGAAAAATAAAAAAATACATTTTTTTTTAATAGTGACTATGGAACGATACTGCTTTTAAATTTTTTAATGATCTTTCCATCTATTTATCCCTAGAATGAATGAATGAATGAATGAAAAATGTATGAGTCACAATTACTGGCAGGCCTTGTGCCACGACTTGCTAGAGTAACAGCACTGAGTCTCACACTCTCACAGCGCTGGTTACGGTAGGAGAACACATTTAAGGAGGTCTGAAAACCTCCCCAGATCCTTACTCTAACTGACAGCTTGAGTAAAGCTATGAGTCTGTGAATGTAACTATAAGGTTTCAGGTGTGGAGAGAAGCACTGAAGCAGCAGCATAATCAAGTCTTTTCTAATCTTCTTTTACGCCTAATCACTGTAGAGCTGACAAAAGCTTCAAATCATTTCTGCGTCAAATCTAAAAAAAACCTGACAAAACGCTCAGATGACAGGCGCATGTTCAAAGAGTTCGGTAACAATTTAACAGCAATGTTAAGGTGTCATTTTGTAATACATTCACACCACGCTAACAATTAACTAATTGATGAATAGCTCGGAAGATGAAAGTGAAAGGAATGTAGTATTTTCTCTCCTCTCGAAGATGACACGCTTTAATTTTTTGATTATTTCCCTGACACAGGCATTCCGACAGCCCTGCCCGGCTGCTTTTAAAATGCTTTTTAATCCGTTGGAAAATTACTCTCGAGCTAACGAGTTCTCCTCAAACCAACTCCAGACATCATTAAGGGTCGGCTCTAGCCCCAGGCTGTGCATGAACCTTTTCTTCAAACTGTACACTTTATCCATAATTCAGCTATCTTCCTTAAATTATTCAAGCAAATAGTGGAGGAAAATAATGGAGTTCACTGAATCTTACTTACACATAAAACAAATTTAATGGGGATTTGAATTTGCAAGGTTTCTTTTCTTCTCTCTCTCTTTTTCTCTCTCTCTCCCTCTCTCTCCCTCTCTGTCTATCTGTGAGCATGTGCGCTTGGTGGAAGAGGATAAGTAGCGTATGCCCTTTCCTGCCCTGACCCCGGCCTGTTTGCCTGCCTGCCTGCCTGCTAGTACCCATAAACACATTATCAAAGAGCCAACGCAGTAAATAAATGATCAGTGAAACCAGATCCCTAGCCCACCAGTGTGTGTGTGTGTGTGTGTGTGTGTGTGTGTGTGTGTGTGTGTGTTTGTTTGGGGGGCTGAAAAAAAACGTAAAGAGTAAAAGAGAGAGAGAGAGAGATTAAGTTCTTAAGTACAGCATTGATTATTATGTCAAAGCCGGAGAAGTAAAATGTTGCCTCATTACATTTGTATTCATAGAGCATTTGCAGCTGATGTTGTGCTCTTCATTAAAGTTTTTTGGCTATGATGTATTTTAAAACACTGTAGAAGTATTTTTAATGATATCTCTCAGTACTGACAGTTTTTAATAGTCTTTAGACTTTCCAGTGTCAGGTTACAGAGAGCTATACTTTCATTTTTGCTGCAAATACAATAGCTGGAAAGCACTGAAGCTGTTTAACCATTGTTTTTTTTTTGTTCCATTCACCAGTAGTTGCTGTACACTCCAGGAAATACATGGTCAAAATGAGCTGTGCAGCAGGTTCTATATGACTAGTGCTGAGTGGCTTTGATAAAATTCAGTATCATGATTCTTTCCAAATCCATCAACAACACTTTGTACTGCTACTCCTTACTAAAAGAGCATCTTTCAAACCTGACAGCTTGTTTTGACTGGGCTGGACTGGACTGCACTGCTGGCTCATGTCCTGCAATTCTTTCCCTGTTAAAACCCTCTTATAATGTTTATGTGGATATTAATTACTAAAAATAATTAATTTTAGCATGGCAAATTTCCAGTTTTCTATTCGTCCCCTTATCCCTTAGAATTAAGCAAGCTTTGTTTTGCTACTGTTCCTTAGGACTGATATATGTAATCAGTCTCTGCTCTCATTGGCTGCCCTTAATTGTGCCACATTCTGGTCTGAAACACTACATTATTTTCAGTAATGATTGGGGGTGGGGCTAAACTGAATAGGTCAATATATGTAAATGTGCTGTTTTTAGTGACATCACAAAAACAGTGACAATGCCTGTTTTTTTGCAGCATAGATTAGCATTAACATTGTTTCCATACATTGAACTCTTTCATTTAGTTTTCCTTGTTATGGGCTCTTTAAATTGACACAAAAAGGAAGTTTACATAATACTAAAGCGAAAAATCTATATTGATGCGTGACATAAGTATTTATATGCTGGCACATTATTCAGCGCAACATAGGACTCAGTTAGAGAGACGCCTTGATAAGCATGTTAAATATTTCATCATTCTCTTATAAAGCAGTAAACTAATAAAAAAAGATGAAAGATAATACACAGTTTTGACAGACAGACAGAAAAACAAACAAACACACACACATACATGTACCCAATTTTTCCCTGGGGGAGATTTATACTTAGTATAGTTGGAGAACAATTCGGGAGCTGATAAATACAAAGTAAATAGACATAATTACGCAAACCACATTAATTT
The DNA here is from genome assembly GCF_015220715.1 of Pygocentrus nattereri. NCBI lineage: Eukaryota > Metazoa > Chordata > Actinopteri > Characiformes > Serrasalmidae > Pygocentrus > Pygocentrus nattereri. Next base: position 27,431,420 of record NC_051215.1, on the reverse strand, counting down.
ACTCACACATTATACATCAGTTCACAAACATTAAATAATGTGCAAAAAAAGCATGAAAACATTTACATTCAGTGGTGAGATGCGGGGAATTGTGGGTTCATATGAAAACATTCAGCACTCTATGGTATACAGTACAGTAAGCTGGTTTGACAGTTCTGTGTGTGTTTATTTAAGATTCAAGATTTTTTATTGCAACTCATCAACACTGGGATTTAGCACAGCTCTGTGTGTGCATAAGTTTACAATGCACAATAAAGTAAATAGCATAAAATATGTGTAAAACAAAAGGCATCAGGATCACCACATTTGTAATAAATAATGACATAACATAGAACAGGGGTCTTTAATAAAAATTCAGTAAGGTCCAGTTAGAGAGAATTTCCTCAAGCAAAGGTCTTGCATTATGACTCAGTGCCATATGCTGTTTACTGAAGTAGCCCAGTAGTTATATCAAAATCTTTTACAGTCGATAACTGAATGTCAAATCAAATAAAGAACAATTTAGTAATGTTTCAACAATATTTATTTTCAGTTTTCTCTTTTTAGATCACGCTATGTGAAAACTTCTCTCTGACTCACTTTCTTCTCCAACACCTTGTCCCTCCGCTGTGTGTGCATCACTCACTCGAGTCTCAGTGCTCATCGTAATGCACAGATCTGATTGGCTGAATAGTGTCATGTGTGATATTTACAATGCATGCGATTTGTCTGTGAGTCTCCCGGGCCTCTAAAGCTGTACTGTAAGTGCTAGAAAATAGTAAAACCCCTTTGATATTAAATAATTCTCTATAGTTTATTGGTTATAGGTCCAGGTCTACATAGGACAGCGTCTGGGTCTGGACTCGGACTGGGATCCGTCTAGTCACCTCTGACTTAGAACTATGACCTTCGAAGGAATGCAGACTGATGTTGTCTGAGTTGAGGAGTGCGAATATAGCAAAGTTATGCAGTATAGAAAATGCAAATCAGTTGGTAACAGAGGATGCAATGCATACTTTAGCACCTTCACACTTTAGATGCATTACAACTTTGTCTGTGCAAACATTTCAGCTGAAAATGGTCAAAAAAGGCAGGAAAAAAACTTGAATTTCAGCTTAGAGCTAGCGCAGACAGGTTCGAGTGGCAGCAGATCAACAGTGGAACAAAAGGAGCCATGAAACTATTTCCTGAGAACCATTTGTCACTGTGTTTGCACACTGTGAAATGAGACCTCTGAATTTAAGCCATCCATGCAGTGAAACACACACATACATGCACAGTAGTGAACACACACACTAGGGGGCAGTGACCACACTTGCCAAGAGCAGTGGGCAGCCCTATCCACAGTGCCTGGGGAGCAATTGGGGGTTAGGTGCCTTGCTCAAGGGCACGTCAGTCACGGACTGTCAGCCGAGGGGATCGAACCGGAAACCTTCTAGTCACAGGGCTAGTTCCCTAACCTCCAGCCCATGACTGTGAGGGATATTAGACCAGTGATTCATGTTGAGTGTCGAGAGGGGGTATGTGGCCCAAGAGCTTCTCCACTCCATGTTTGATGCCACTAGAAAACATGACACCCTGCTCAATATGCAGAACACAGCAAAACAGAAGCAGAATGGAACGTCCACGCTTGCATGCCAACGACATCTGTAACCACCATTTTTGAGATGACACAACAAAGTCACTAATAATTGTGCCGAAGTGTAGAGTATTAATAAAAATAATGGTCTTGATGGCTTTAAATGACCAACCATTCGCTAATGTTGGATGTTATGGCACATGCTGTAGTAATATTAATTAGTTAATTTTTTTGGTTTCGGCCAAGAATTTTCAGTGCATCGCTATGTTACACCATTCCATGTAATGCTATATGAATTATAACCTATCATTGTGAAAGAGATATGGAGCCATATGGAATAATTAAAACGAGTTCCTTCTGTGAAAAAGTAAGCGCACCTTACCCCTGCGACATATACGCTGCTTTCTGACAATAGCTCATGTCATGTTAGCGCAGAGGAGAGGCTGTGGTTGTGGCAGGCTGGAAGGTGGCTGCAGACAGTGTGAGTAATATTTCTCAGTAGGACAGAGACAGCCCATGTCTGGCTGAGGCAGCGTCTAACTAATGGCCATCTGTGTGCGGCAATAATGAAAAATCTCGCTCATGTATGGCCACGCCAGCTCGTTAAGGGGCCTCAGTGCTGAGCAAAATAAAACAGATGATGGGCTTCGACGTGTGAGAGCCATCCTGCTAATCTCTCCCCAAAGGGTGCGCTGCAGCTCATCCAGAGAAGCGGAAAAACCGAATCCGAATTATTTGCCGTGATTTATACAAGGCTTACAACTCGTACATTGCCTGTCAAAAGTTTGGGGATACCAAGCTTTTCAATTTTTTTGACAAATGAGCATGTAATCTTTGTCGGTTTTACAATTACGTATTAAAGACTAACCAAGTTTATTCCCAGGAAAATAATATTACACATTAGACAGTGTTTGTGATTGCTCTGTCTAATAGTTTGTGTGTAAACCATGTTTCCAATATGTGCTTTTAACAGTACTTCAGAAGAGGATAGTGCCAAATCATTGTTTAGGCAAAATCTGCTATTCACACCAAGGAAGACACACTGATGAACTGTGTGAAGCTGTGAAGCTTCAGGAGTAAACAGCTGTTTTATTTTACAGGAATGCTTACGTTTTTCAGCCTAATCTGCCACATCTGTCACGTACAGTTGATTACCAAAGAAAATAATAATTTCAATATGGGTAACTGTACTTAGAAAACAACAGAAAAATTAGTGTCTACAAATGTACAGTAGAAGCCAGTGGGCTGAATTATCTTGGTAAATGTGTATTCAAAAAATGTGAATCAAAGGTTTTTGTAAATTAAAGAAGAATCTTTCAGAAATAAGAAATGATTTAGTGGTTGAAAGGTAAACAGAGTCATTGAAAGCATCTTCGAGAGATCTGACTAGAAATGGTTAATTGTAGAGGAACTTCTCCACAGTGTCAGATTTCTTGACCGTGGAGGTGATAGGAACCAGGGGTCACAATGTCTACAACAAATATAACTTTTATATTTACAATCAAAAATGACCAGATGAACATACTTAATTTTAGTATGTTTATGTAGTTTTTATTTGTAGTGTTGATAATGGTAAAATACCTGTAAATCTAGAAAAATAGTTTTCTTTTGGGTAATTTTGCTTTATGGTGCCCTGCATGTACCTCTACGCCATAAAAAAAACAGATTTTATAAAACACATTTTAGGCCAAAACCTTATCTTAAAACTATTGTAAAACTCAGACATTTGGCAGCGTGTTCAGAACCGTTATTACAGTGAAATAACTTTCTATGAGGAGGATTTTAGAGGCATTATGCTCTTCAGATGTCTGGTTCCTATCACCACCACTATTAGAAATTCTGACTTTGTAAGTTTCTCTAGGACAGGGTGTTTCACATCAAACCACTCTGAATGAGTTTTACTTCATTCTTAACCATTTCATTTTGTATAAATTTAGAAAAATCTGTGGAATTCCCCTTTAAGTTGTAAAGCTACATAATTAGACAGTTCAGCAACCAAACTAGTTTTACAGGTGGTATAAAGGTAACGTGGAGCGATGAGGCGGACACATGCGCTGAGAAAAGCGAGATTTATTGAGGGCAAATCCAGGGTCATGGTCAGAGCCATCCAAGGTCAGCGAGCCAAATCGAAGAGAATGGTGGGCAGACATAATGCAAAGAACATACAATAGAGGCTAGCAAAGGTAACATAAAACACAAAGCAAACAATCCATCAAACATACTAACAAAGACCAACAAGAAACTCAGGAAAACAAGGGCTTAAATCCAAACAGGGATAACAAGACACAGGTGGAAAACAGGTGGGAACAATCAGGGGCGGAGTCAGAAAATAAGGGGGCAGGACCGGGAAGGAATCACAGCAAATACACATGGACATGTAAACAGACACACATAGAAGACTGGGAGGGGCCAATCATGACAATAAAATTCAAGACTGGAAGAAGCTCCCAGGATTTTGATAGCCAGTATATGTGTTCATAACACAGCTGTCAAGAGATTTAAATAATCATAGTTAATCCCATTATTTTGTAAAGGAGAAATATATAATACTGACAGTAAGTGTTTAAAAAGGGGTACTGTAGTCCAAATTCAAATATTGCAGAGAATTGTCTGTCCCTGGGCCCTCCTCCCCAGACTGGTGAGTGGCCACGCTGAGACACTGAACCTACACAACAATGAGCGAGCACCAACCAATCCTACACTGAAAGTCGATTAGCTAATGTATACATTTGCAATGTTTTTATTGTTTGCAAATGAATAAGCTCATGTATTTTTTATAACTCTGTCAGTGTTAGCTAGATGCATGGCTGGCGATGTGTGGTTGCCAAAGCTAAGCTCATTATCCTGAAAACAAAAGCCTTGTATTTGATGAAGAAGCTTCTTGTTCACCAGCTTTTTGCTCAAATGTGCCTGTTACACCTGAAATGGTGCAGCAGTTACATTCTGCTACCTCAGGTGCCAAAACGTAACTGCTGCAACATGTAAGGTGGAATGGAAAAATGAAAGCAAGAAGCTTGTAAATAAGGAGCCATTTCAGCCTTGTCTGCCTTTGTAACCCAGCTGCACATGGACCACAGAGTATGATTGCCAGTGTTCAAATGTTGAAAATACTCAAAATGCCCATAGTAGCCGTGATACATTTGTTAAGGTTTTATTACAGCTGAAGCTCAATGCTTACTTGTCCAGGAGGAAATTAGCAAACCCTGCATCTGTCTTATAGTCTTTCTGGGCTCCAACTTTCACATGCATCACAAATATTTACTTACTTTGCTATTGCTTTTGATAGTTTGTAGGTTGTTGATTCATCCATAGTTCTCCCATGAGCTCTACTCAGTGTAGTCTGCTGAAGGCATCCTCTGGTAATGATTTTACTTGCACTACTAGTGTTTCCAGCATCAGCTCACTTTTCATTTATACTCCACGTCCTGGATGATAAATTCATGGCACAGCAGTCGTAGGTAATAACTTTTGGTTTTAGTGACCCATCAGTGGAACTTCTTACATTTTTAAAGCTGTATTTAAATAAAAGGACAACTGTAACAACGTGGAAGCAGCTGAGCTTCAGGCCGGAGTTGTGGGTGGTTCAAAGAAAATGCAGTAACAGCATTAAAAAATTAGTATTGTCAGTCATTTAACACATCACTAACTTTACATCACAGGTTCATAATATTCTTGGCCACTGAAAACGCACAGCGGCAATATACATTACGTCCAGTACACTGTATTTGTGGCCAGTTTTGTCCTTCCATTGACCACTCTCTTCCGTTTTGGTCTTTGGTACATATGGAATGCACATTTAAAAATGCCGTATTGCCTGTCTCCTGCTCTGCCGCCTCTGCTGTGTTTGTCATGCTCTGAGCCCTATTGTAATGTCTCACACATGACTCCAGCTGCAGAGGAGCTGTCCGTCCCGCAGGCGGAGGGCGAATCAGAACGCTCTCACCCCTCCAGTCCCACTGCATGGGTGAGGGGGCTGCAGGGTGGGGGAGCTGAGCGTTAAAGCTAAGCGCGGCCCCTGAACACCGTGCCTAATTTGACACATATCTCTGAGCCTCCTCTCTGACTGTCTGCCACCATCAACACTTCCTCACTCGCCTGCCTGCCACGGACACGGTCCCTCTGAGGCCCTGCAAGCCTCTCTCCTAATGGACGAGCGAGTCTCGAGCCATGGCCCAGCCACTTTGCCTTTATTGTGGCAGAGCAGAAACCCGGGTTTCATTTGAATGCAACTTCAGTTGGTGTGTTTTGTTGAAACTGAATCTCTCTCTCTCTCTCTCTCACTCTCTCTCTCTCTCTCTCTCTTTCTTTCTATCTTTAACTACTTTCCTTTCTCTGAAGTCGTTTGCTCCTGTTTTTCTCTTTACACAAACACACGCAGAAGTTGGTAGATGTTCTTGTTTTTTTTTTAGGTATTTTATCATACATGCTATTATCTTTATGCTTGGTGTATAGCAGACTACTTTGGTTACTGTGGCTCTAAGGCTGTGTCTCATTCAAAAATCATGGCTTTAAACTTCTTTGTGAATGAGTGGAGCTAACCTTCATTATGCTGCATAGGAGGACATGCAGAAATGGGTTGTTTTTTGTGAAAACACAAAAACAATGTCTTTAAAGTGTTTTTGCAGTTTAGTTCCTATATATGAAATGTATGGACTAGACAGTGAAACAATTTGCATACTACATCAAACTTGTACTCCAATTATTTAAAATACAAATACAATTTTCCATGATATTTTTTTTAATTTTTATATATTTTTTACCTCAATAATGAGAAGACCTTTTTTTCAGTTTTACTTCAGTTTATTTTTTAGTGAAAGATGCATTTTTGCTGAAGGGAACCTGCTAAATGTCCCCACACCACCAAAAGTCATGTTCTCATTATCCTACAAAGATATTGTCCTCAAAAAGAGTTAAATACATGAGTGCAGTTATATGCAAATTTGCACACAAAAAAGTGCCATGAAAGGTTCTGAGTGATGCCAGAGAAGAACTATTTTTGTAAATAAGACATGTCTCTTTTAAAGATATAAAGGACCTTCAAAACCTTCAGATACTGTAAAGCTTTTTACCAGTTTAAGTGCATGTAAAGCAGTAATGAATATGTAAAGCAGTAATGAATATGTAAAGCAGTAATGAATATGTGTTCTGAGGTTGTCACACCACAGAAAAATGTGTTATTAACCATCCAGCCAAATTTGATTGATCAAAAAAACTGGCAAATATATAAAATTAAGTTTCAAAATTGTGAAAAATAAGCAGTATTCTCTGCTCTGAAATGCTGGGGATGTGCTGAAACCATACCCACTTGCAGACTACTCAGCTTCGTAATCGCCAGAATGTAACTGCTACACCATTTAAGGTGGAATGGTTACATTCAAACAAGAAGCTAGAAAAAAGGAAGCTGGCTTCAGCTTTGTTTAATACCACTAAGCGGTATCTAAGTGTTAAATACCATTATGACCTGAAAATTTGATGCTGCATCTAGTAGCTTTATTGAACTGTACAGCCAGACATGTTTGAGCCACGGGTACCAGAATCCAGGTTGGAGCCAGAGGACTCCAGTGCATTGATTTCAGGAACACCCAAAAATCCTGAACACAAAAATAATGAAACAACAGTTTAATGGTCTTTTCACATGTTTTCAACAGTTATTTTCTAACATGTAAAATGTGTGTAGAAACAAATCTCTGAATTTCCTTTACAGGGGCTTTAAGGGCTCTTCGTAGAACTTTTCTATCATATGGAGGTTCTTTAAACTTTAAAAAGGTTCTTGCACATCTCATTTCCAAAAATGGTTTCTAAAGAACCAAAAAAAGTTCTTTTATAGCATCATGTAAAGAACCTTTTCTGTCACTTTTAATGTTATGACAGCATATAGCTGTGTGCAAAGTTCAAAAAAGTTTGAATATCCTTCGTCAAATAATACATTTTGTTGATTTTCTAAGCGGAAATTAGAGAATACATCCTCTACAGAGAACACACTTAAATATGAGATTTTTCTGCTAATTGTACTGCACTATTTCTATATATTTGCTGGGTTTAACATACTGGAAGAAATAAAACATAAAATAGAAAATGGGCCATACCTTTTGCACAGGCCACTTTTTAAGTTGTATTTTTTTTCCAGGATGTTATATAGTATTATGAACAGTATTTGTGTATTCAAATGTGCAGAGGTGTCTCTGTAGAGAATGTGTTCACTTATTCTCACTTACAAAATCAACAAAATCGCTTAAACTTTTGCACAGCCATATATACACATCTTTGAAAGCAAACTGCAGAGACTGTGAGTCACAGTCACCATCAAATGTGCGTTAAAACAACCCAGCATGGCTACAACCTCCATCCTGCCCTTTACTCTGCATCCATCCTCAGTCCTGAGGAGATACGCCGCAAAGACCAAAGGAGGACCTTTACAACCCGACCGTTACTCACAGATCTGTGGAACATTACTAAAACACGGGAAGGTTCACATTATCTTTTAACGACAGAAAGTCAGATCATACCCTGCTGAAATCTTAATTCATCTCACTCTGCTCAGCAGCAAAACTGGCCTTGTCTTCTTTAATGAGATGCTGTGTGAAATGTTAATTACACTCCGGGCCAGGAGCACGAGCCACTTCCGCCGACGATCCCATTTTCATTCTTGTAATAACAACTACCCTAACTAAAAGTGGGTTAGGGAGTAATGAAGCCCCACAGAGAGCTTTTGTCTACCTTACCAAAACTGAAACAAAGAAACTAACTAGAACATGTTTCTATGCCTATTATCTAACATCTGTTTTAAAGCAATAGTTACATATTTACACAATTCACCCTCTAGGCCAGGGGTTGGAGCATGCAGCTCTTTTATTGCCCCATTGCAGCTCCACAGCAGAGTTAGATTTGTAGTTATAAATAAAATAATCTTCCTTTGCAGTAAAATAAAGCTCTGCTAATTGTTTAACACAGTTTAACAATAAATGGTATTAAAAGTTGAAGATAACGTAGCCTGTAACTACGTTACAGCTAATTCACCCTTCAACCCCATAAGGTTGGTGCACAGACTGCTGGTCACCATATCAACACAGCCAGCAGTCTCATCCAGCTAGCAGCTTACAAAAGAGCAAAGAGAAAGATTTAAGATGAATATCAGTGATTTAGAGATGAATGGATTTGCATTGATAGTCACTCCAGCTGGTTTCCTGATACGTTTAATCCGCATCAAGAAACTGTCAAACAGTAAAAGGTCATGAGGCTGAAGTCACATTCTCATTCGCCAGCTTTTGGTTCATATTTTCCTGTTCCACGTCAAATGAATGTAGCTGCTGCACCAAGTGGAACAGGATAATTTGAAACTATTTTAGCAAAGAAACTCTTTTACTTTTGAGGTAAAAGTTTCCTGCCTGAGATGCGAGAAAAGCAGCTATAGCTGAGCTAAAGCCTAAAGCAGAACAAAGTAAGTCTGCGTTTTTGTTTATATTTTTTGTCCTATAGGACATCAGCACATACTGAAACATATTTACAGTTAAGATGGTAAAAATGTATATAAAATGTTGTGGCTCCCAAGGTGGTTTGATTTTTGTTAAAAGGACAAATGACTCTTCCTAACATTTGGGTTGTGACTCCTGCTGTAGGCCAAAAGTAGCTACCAAAGCCATGTTTGGTTTGCGTTTTTTGTTTTGCGCTGCAGCTATACAGTCATAAAAAAACTAGTAAAAACTGTTAGTAAAAACTGAGTGAACACACTTCTGCATATTTCCCATGCAGGCCATCAAGCCTCTGCAACTCATCCAGAATGCGGCAGCATGGCTTGTCTTAAATCTCCCCAAGTTCAGCCACGCCACCCCACTGCTGTGCTCCCTTCTCTGGCTTCCTGTAGCTGCATGCATCAGATTTAAAACCCTAATGCTTGCCTACAAATCCAAAAATGGACCAGCCCCTACCTACTGGATGGCAATGGTGAAATTTCGACCTGTACCATGAGCCCTTTGAGCTTTGAGTACAGCTCGGCTTGACCCGCCATCCTTCAAGGCGCGTGGAAGACAAGCGTCGAGAATGTTCTCTGTACTGGCACCCAGGTGGTGGAATGAACTCCCACTGGCTGTCCGAACAGCAGAGTCTCTTGCTGTCTTCAAACGCAGACTGAAGACTCATCTCTTTACACAGCACTTAAATGATCACTGAATTAAGTATTATTTGCAATATATTGTGCTGCACTTATATATTATATTTTATTGTATTGCACCGTGTATTGTAGGTTGGTCTACTCTAACTTATTGGTAACTAGCAAAGATACTTTCTCTAGACAGACACGCACTTCTTGTACATGTCGCACTTCTTACAAGCTCTTCTTGTAAGTCGCTCTGGATAAGAGCATCTGCTAAATGCTGTAAATGTAAATGTATTTTAATATACAATTACTGTTTATTTGTGCTAAAAAACTTAAAATAAACATAAACATATCCAAAGAAACACATTATTGAAATATTGAACAAATGAAACATAAATGTGGCCTGTGCAAAAGTTATGTCACATTTTGTATTTTATTTTAAATTTCTTCCAGTATCGCTCAGCAAAGAAATAGAAATTGTGCACTAAAATCTGTAGAATAATGCCATGCTTTTCACATTATTTCGGCTATTTATGAACTAATGTTTTAATTGATAGAAGTAGAATTTTTAGAATTAACAACCAATCGTCACTGTGTTTGCACACTGTGAAATTAGACCATGCAGTGAAACACCCACATACATGCACACTAGTGAACACACACACTGGGGGGCAGTGAGCAGCCCTATCCACAGCACCCAGGGAGCAATTGGGGGTTAGGTGCCTTGCTTAAGGGCACTTCAGTCATGGACTGTCAGGCAAGGGGATCAAACCAGGGACCATCCGGTCACAGGGCTGGTTCCCTAACCTCCAGCCCATGACTGCCCCCTTTGAATCTGGGCAGATTTTGTGGGACATCATACGTCCATATATATTGCACAGGCTCAAAAAAATCTTGAATGCAAAATTAACATTATACTGATAACGATGTGATGACAGTAGAAGACACGCCCTTCACCAAGTTTTGACTGGGTTCTTTTTTAATTCTCTTATCGTTAGATTCATCCTCTCAGGGAGGGCTGAAGCCTGAAGCACAACCCACATTACAGATCCTTCTGCACATGGCGTGCATTTCCACATTTCTACCAGAGAGGTCACCAAATCCCCAAAACTTACATAGTGTCGCTTGAAGTTTGCTCCATTGTTTAGAATTGTTAACTTACAGTTTTCCTTTTTTATGTATTCTTTATTTAATTAAACAAAGCATATTCCTAACACGTAATGGAAGCCTATGGACATAGTTTGAGTATATTTTGAGAAGTTTTTGTCACTGTATAATTACTGTTTTTGATAACAATGAACACCTCAACTACATTCAGGGTAAAATTGTACAAATTATTATATTTTTTGCTAAAACCTAAATCACTTTCACAGTTATGAAGTTTCACACCTAGTACTTTAAACTGTTTTTACATAGTACTTTAAACTGTCACTTTCCTCAACAATTCTCCCTTCCCCTCCATATGAATATTAATAAACGGCAGTAAGATAATCAGAGAGTGGAGAGGGCTTTCTGGAGACAGCAGCACAGATCTTTTTTTTTTTTTTCTTTTTAAACCCGTCAAGGCTCTGCGTGTATATTTATAGCAGACGTGGATTGACAGGTAATTAAGAGCATTTCTGCAGTTTGGATATGTCTAAATGCAGAGCTGTGCCATGAATCTGGCCCCTATGTGTGCAGCACGGGGCCCCGCGCGCTGCCTCTGTTATGAATAACAGTAATTGTTTCGGCCGCTTGCGCTCTTTGTACCGCTGCCAGCTGGCACCTGCTCTGCCCCCGCGCGCGCGCATGTCACATGACACTACAGCTGTGTCCACATGTTCCCCCGGTCAGCCACATCGGCCCGGATAATGCGCGCTTTTGATCAGCCCCTCTGACTTTTTCCAAATGATCTCATCATATTACCGCAGATTGCTACCTATTACCGAGCAATACTTATTTAGCAATTTAGCTGCGAAAATTGCCCGGCTCTGAGGCTAATTTTCGGCGGTGACATTTTGCCCACAGTGCTGCTGAATGGACAGCGGATGAGAGAGTAATTAATACTAAATGAAGCCTTTGCATAGTTTTTCATCACGTGTGTGCGTGCGCCCTTCATTCTGATGCCGTCCTCTGAGAGATGCAGGTTTGTTTGTATCTCATTGACCCAGATGCTCTTCAACCTTCAGTTAAACAGAAGAGGACACAGCAGTGAGTTTAGCAAACACAGGAGTCGCAGTGCACAGTGTGCTGCTCGGCAGAAAATGGGGTAATTGTTGTGTCTTGTATGTCTTTCTCAAACACACAGCCCATACCCTCACACATACACACAAAGAGCTCACACACATGGATTTATTGTGCTGGCTGGTGATTTACAGAACTTTGTTTGTACAGGCTCACACAGTGCACTGTTGTGTTAAAAAAGGACTCTTGATCAGCGATCATCTACGGTACTGTGCCAAAGCCAAAAACCAGCCTTCCTTCTTGATTTCCAGTAAAAAACGCCATTATTTGAATAAAGTTCCTGATTTTTCAGGAGATATTTTTGAGGAGATTAGATATAAGATAAGGAAATAAGTGGAAAAAAAAGAGGAGTGTCAAAAATTCTTAACAGAAACAGAGAAAATAGGGGCTCCTAATAACCCTGCAAGGCCTGGAAGACACCAAAATGGCCCCATCAGTTAAACAATACTTAAACCATCATTAAACAGCTCTTAAAGTGTTTATCTTTGAGAGAGAGGAGACAATTAGACTGTTTCAGATCTGACAACATCCACGGGTGTTTCTGTCCATCCTTCCACTGGGAGAAGACGACTCAGCGATATGGGTCTGAAAGGATGCGTAGCTGTCAAGCAGCCTCACTGAGGGAAGGTGACAGGAAAAAAGAACATTTGCAAATCAAACAGAGAAGCTGTTTGTATAATCAAATCTAGGGACTGGCCACACCAAAGTCCATATTTCAAGACCATAGAATGTGTTTGGAACGCAACCAGAAAATGCAAGCAAGCTTTTTTTTTCTCATCTAATCATATGATGCCAAGCTGGGAGGGTGAAGACTAGCATGTGCTTCCTCCAAGACAGATGAAGCGCCGCCACAACTTTTCCTCTAATTCCGTCAGGTCAGCTAACAGAGGCCTGCGTTGGCTAACATTTCACTGAGTGATGGGGAGAGGGAGAACCATCCTTTCCACCCAGAGAGAGCAGTCAGTTGTGTTCTCTTGGCTTCATATTCACAGTCTCGCTAGGGTAGGGTCAGCGCTTAGACAGCATGATTTCAGAACCAATAATTCAGTAATTCAACCAACTTCACTTTACTTTGAAAAAACTGAAAGCAAGTCTCCTAAAAAGAATGGATGCTGTAATAAAGGTAAAGAGCGGACAATAATACTAAAAACATTTTATATTTTATTAGTTGTTGAGGCTTCAGTATACTTGTCTGTTAAATGTATGTTTTTTTTTTTCTTTTGAACTATCACTGAAAAACAAGCTTGTACTTAATGGCCGTTTCGACTGCAGATTAAATAAATAAAGGGTGGTCTCTGACTTTTGCACAGTCAGAGGCAAGCAGAGCAATGATGGGCCAATTTCCTGGCATTGTATGACACAGCTGCCAGAAATGAGTGAGAGAGAGAGGGAGAGAGACCCAGCCTAGCATTGCACTCATTCTCACTGACATGAGGTAGCACTTTTTCCCCTTTGCCAAACTCAATTACACCCCTGAATGAAAGATCTGAAAGCATGATTGATGTCGTTATATGACTTGCACCATTCTCCCTCTTGTTTTCATTCCCTCGTTTAAGGCCATGTTGCCCCTGCCGACTAGGTTTTGATGACTAGATTCTGCAGACAATGAAGGCCTCGAACCCGGCCAAGGCAAAGAAGACCTCGCTCTTCCCCTCACTCCCCTTTTTTACTGAGAGGTGTTTATACTCCGACATGGCCCAAGAAACCAAGAGTGCAAACAGCGCAACGCTTAAGGAGTTATGAACTGATCTGCATTATGTACTGACTTCAGGATTTATGGAAGAGGAAGTCAGCAAGAGGTAGTAAAAATGAAATCATGACATTTAAATATGCTGCCTATTAAACGTATGAAAACAGAAGCTCTGCCTGCCAGAAATAACTCAGCATGGCCCGCTGTCCAAGTCGAAAATGTGCTCCATCGATTAGGCCGATGGATATTTCGCCGTATATCTCTCAGGCTGGTGGAAAATTTTTGGGCATGGTTATATATTCCAAATATTATCTATTACGAGGGATGAAAGCTATGAAATATATGTTATGTAAAAAGTGCAGGAGATCAAAAAGGAAAAAAGAAATGGCCCGGCCGCAGTCATAGGCTGCTGCCGCTTGACTGGGGGAAAGGGAAGGGGAAAGGCAGGCAGAGATGCCATTATTAGATATAACTCCACATTAGTGAAAGAAAAGCAAGGGAATGATTGCTTAATGATGGCGGTCCTACAGGACCCAGCTGCAGTTAGGGCCAGAAGGATTGGCCTTTGATGAGCTAAAGCCAGACCACTTATTGGCCAGCACTCGGCGGCAGAGGCCAGCCACCAAAACATATATGCATAATGGAAAAATAATGGAATTTATAATAATTTGTTTAGCCGGGGAGAGAAACAGAGGGAATTAGAGCAGCTCGGTGCTGCTGCCTGCAGACTACATGCACCTCTGCCATAACAAGATTAGAATTTAAACTATGGGGCGAGAGAGTCTTTTCTCTCCGGCTAGATGAAATATTAAAATAGGCCATGCCTCAGCACTGGGTCTCTCTCTCCTCTATCTCTCTTGCTCTGTGACATATGCCTGCCAATCAAAGTGATTGACACAGAACATGACTGGATCAAAGCAGGCCACCTGAGCGGTTTGTTTTGCATTATGCTGTGTTAAACAAACGGGCCGTTAGGGCAAAGCCATCAGATTGGGTTCTTTTTTGGGATCGTCTTAAAGATGATGCATGCTGCAATAGGGCTGATGTCTATGGCTGACTCACAACATACAGTGCTTTAAGGAATTGGGCAGTGATACAGTTGACCTTTCCATGTTCTGCCCACAAATGTGTTCTTTTGTAGCCTCAATGTTGGACAAGATTTGAAGAAAGCTGGCAAAAATTCCACTGGAATTGAATCACACAGCTCAGCTGTGCCAAAATATGTGAATTATTCAAATTGGACAGCATGCAGTGTTTGTTTGATTACTGTTACGCTGGATGTGTGTGTACATATATATATATATATATATATATATATGTGTGTGTGTGTGTGTGTGTGTGTATGTGTGTGTGTGTATGTATGCATGCATCAATGCTGCTAGAAGAAAACCTTTTGTCTCCATTCTTGTTCTTTTTAAATTTTTGACATAATTAAAAAATCTCTTGATAAATTGACCAAAAGAAACAGCCCAAAATGACTTGGGGGAAAAAAGTCTGGTTATATTGACTTGCATTAAAAGCAAAGTAGGTTTTTTCCTTCTCCTGTAAAGTTACCATTTTAGAGATAGGTTTCCTTCTGCTGTTGTGATATATATATATATATATATATATATATATATATATATATATATATATCAATTACATACTGAGAGCTATCCATGGACTTTAGCAGAACTTTTACAGTTCCTTAACAGTTCCTCATATTTGATAGCTGCTCACAACTAAGATGCAGTAAGACATACTTTAAAAGTGAATGCTTTAAAAATATTTCTGAATATTTTACTTAAGTTGATGACAGTTACGTATACAGCCATACTTGTATGGTTAATTATACAAACCCAATTCCAATGAAGTTGGGATGTTGTGTAAAACATAAAGAAAAACGATGATTTGCAAATCCTTTTCAACCTATATTCAATTGAATACACTACAATACAAAGACAAGATATTTAATGTTCAATTGGATAAACTTTATTGTTTTTTGCAAATATTCACTCATTTTTAATTTGATGCCTGCAACACGTTCCAAAGAAGTTGGGACAGGGGCAACAAAAGACTGGGAACGTTGCGGAATGCTCAAAAAACACCTGTTTGGAACATTCCACAGGTGAAGAGGTTAATTGGAAACAGGTGAGTGTCATGATTGAGTATAAATGGAGCATCCCTGAAAGGCTCAATCGTTCACAAGCAAGGATGGGGCGAGGTTCACCACTTTGTGAACAACTGCGTGAGCAAATAGTCCAACAGTTTAAGAACAACGTTTCTCAATGTGCAATTGCAAGGAATTTAGGGATTTCATCATCTACAGTCCATAATATTATCAAAAGTTTCAGAGAATCTGGAGAAATCTCTGCAAGTAAGCGGCAAGGCAGAAAATCAACATCGAATGCCCGTGACCTTTGATCCCTCAGGTGGCACTGCATTAAAAACCGACATCATTCTGTAACGGATATTACCACATGGGCTCAGGAACTGATGAGTCTGACGAGTCCACAATTCAAATTGATTTTGGAAATCATGGACGTCGTGTCCTCCGGGCCAGAGAAGAAAAGGACTGTCTGGATCGTTATCAGCACAAAGTTCAAAAGCCAGCATCTCTGATGGTGTGGGGGTGTGTTAGTGCCCATGGCATGGGTAACTTGCACATCTGTGAAGGCACCATTAATGCTGAAAGGTACATACAGGTTTTGGAGCAACATATGCTGCCATCCAAGCAGCGTCTTTTTCAGGGACGTCCTGCTTATTTCAGCAAGACAACGCCAAGCCACATTCTGCACGTGTTACAACAGCGTGACTTCGTAGTAAAAGAGTGCGGGTACTAGACTGGCCTGCCTGCAGTCCAGACCTGTCTCCCATTGAAAATGTGTGGCACATTATGAAGTGCAAAATATGACAACGGAGACCCCGGACTGTTGAGCAACTGAAGTTGTACATCAAGCAAAAATGGGAAAGAATTCCACCTACAAAGCTTCAACAATTAGTGTCCTCAGTTCCCAAATGCTTATTGAGTGTTGTTAAAAGGAAAGGTGATGTAACACAGTGGTAAACATGCCCCTGTCCCAACTTCTTTGGAACGTGTTGCAGGCATCAAATTCAAAATGAGTGAAATAAGTTTATCCTTTTGAACATTAAATATCTTGTCTTTGTAGTGTATTCAATTAGATATAGGTTGAAAAGGATTTGCAAATCATATTCTGTTTTTATTTATGTTTTACACAACTTCATTGGAATTGGGTTTGTATAATTAACCATACAAGTATGGTTGTATATGTAACTGTCATCAACTTGAGTAAAATATTTTTAAAGCATTCACTTTTAAAGTATGTCTTACTGCATTTTCGTTGCGAGCAGCTATCAAGTATGAGTACTGTAGATCTAAGAGATGAGTGTGTGTGTGTGTGTGTGTGTGTGTGTGTGTATGTATTTATGTATGTATGTATATATATATTTTCTGAGAATAAACAACAGCATGCTACTAGAAGGACCTCCCTACTTCAATGTATGTGTGTGTGTGTGTATGTATGTATGTATGTATGTATGTATGTATGTGTATATATATATATATATATATATATATATATATATATATATATATATATATATACATACATACATAAATACATACACACACACACACACACACACACACACACACACACACACACACATACATTGAAGTAGGGAGGTCCTTCTAGTAGCATGCTGTTGTTTATTCTCAGAAAGAAATGCAGTGGAGAGCATGCTAAACCTTGATAGCAACCCAGGCCAGTAGGAACAGCATTTGGACTGAACTGGGTGATTAAAACAGACATTATCGCCTCAAATTAAAGCTCTAATACAGACAGTTAGGAACAGACTCTCGACAGCCCTATTGCTGAGAGATCACTTGCCTAACATTAAAAAAGAAAGATTATCTTTAAGCATTCTCCTGGTGGCTTGCTAGCATTTAGCTTCATAAACAAAACATACTTTCCCACTGTAGTTATAAAGGCCATTGTGCAGAAGAACATGCATTCATAAAAATGAGTAGAAGTCCCAGTTATTTGAATTGCTTTCATGTTTTTGAATACTTTAAATAACAAATGGATCAAATTTTGTCAACTGTTTGTTGCAGCTCTACATTCCACTGAGACTCTGAAGTTAAAGTGCGGAGTGTCCTACACAGTGTGTTGCAGTGCATGAACATTTTTCATACTTTGGTATGACCTGTTTTTTCCATCATTGCATAACCATTGCATATACCAGCCTGTCTGCCTGTATGTACCTTTTGACTGCACAGTCTATCAACACCTATTGGTGTTAGACTAGTTAAAAGGCTTAAAACAATGTCGGTCCCAGATGCCAATACTCATGATTAAATTAACGTGTTTTGTCATGAATAATCCAGGGCAGGCTGGTTTGTCTGGGTGGGCTTCTCTGAGTTTGTGTGTTGCACGGAGAGAGGGGTTAAAAGGTTGTCAGTGCCTCCTCTCGGGCTTGGGGGCTGACAGTGAACATGTGTTTCCTCCCTGTGATCTCCGTGGCTGTAGCCCGGGTGCTGTGCCTCACTGGAGAGCCAGTCACGAGGCATTTGAATCTAGAGAGCCCTGAATGATGCAGGAGGTGTGTATGTGAGGCTGGAGCCCAGCAGTGCCTTTAGAACTTCTCTACCTCCAGCTCCCTTAGCCTCTCTGTGGTTCTACATGGGGGGGAATTATTGGTACATGGTGGATCTCATGTTTTTAAAGACCTGCTTTTTACATTTCGCTGGCTTATCTCTAGTGTCTTCCGCTTGTACGGATCTGAGGACCTCTGTTTAATTTTAGTTCTACTAGAACTACTCCACTATAAAGGCTGTTGCTCACAGGAGACATCATATTGCCTAGCACAGGGGTTGGCAACCCAAATGTTAAGAAGAGCCATTTTATCCTTTCAACAAAAATCAAACCAGTTTGGGAGCCGCAACATTTTATATCCATATTAGCATATGTATTAGCATAGGATAATAGGCTTATATATATATATATATATATATATATATATATATATATATATATATGCAATATTAATGAAAACACAGACTTAACTTTTCCTGCTTTAGGATTTAGCACAACTGTAATGTCTCTTAATGTTTGACGTTTTACAAGGCTGAAGAGTCGCTTCTCATTCTCCAGCTTCTTGTCCGAATTTTTCTGTTCCGCCTTAAATGGTGCCTGAGGCAGCAGAATTTAACTGCAGCACCTTTTACGGGGGAACATGAAAATTCGAACAAGACGCTGACTTCATTTTTGGAATTTTTTATGTTTGACAGTTACTTGTTGCAGATTAAATGTATCAGGAAACAAGCTGGAGTGATTATAAGCACAAATAAGTCCATTCCTCTCCAAATCCTTGATATGGGTCTTAAATCTTTCTCTTTTCCTTTCTGTAGCTGCTAGCTAGGCGAGATTGTTGTCTGCGTTGCTATGAGACCAGCAAAGACAATTATCAGGGTTAAAGGTTGGTGAATTAGCAGTTATAGGCTATATTAACTCCAGCGTTTAAGACCATTTATTGTTAAAACTGTCTTAGAACTGTCAGCAGAGCTTTATTTTACTGCAAAGGAGGATTATTTTATTTACATAAAACAATCTACTTATGCTGTGCAGCTGCAACAGGGCAGTAAAATAGCCACATGTTGTTGACCCCTGTCCCAGCATATTGTAGCAGATACAGCACAAATCGCTAATACACTACATAAAATGTGTCACAGTGTGAGCGCTGATAATTTGAAGTTCATTTTTACCCACTACTTGGATACATTTGCTGAAATAAAACTCGAAATTTATTTTATGACATTTGGCATGAGTTCATTACCTCTTCACAAACTTGTTTTTTGAGCTGAGAGATATGAAGTGAAAAATGAATTTGCTAGTAATGCTAGTGGAAGTACCAGAGCATTAACATTTGTTTATCCAAAAGACTGACTGTCTTTCTCTGTGTAAATTTCAAGGTTTGTGTCTTATACTATGACTGTCTGTGCTCTGTTGCATTTATTCAACATAGTAATGGCAAAGTGTGCAGTAGTGTGGTGTGACATGTTGAGAAACTGAACTGTGCTGGGAGTCGCCAAGCGCTAGTGCACATCGATCTCGGTATGAGCACCTTCATTAAAAACAATGATCAATGACTTTGAAGTCTTGGACCATTTGCTTTACTAAAGAACCTTTGGAGAACCAGCATTTTTATGAGTGTAAGATGAGACACCTTAATTCTATTGTCAATGGAAGAGACAAGTTTTTCATGCTGTTTTTGCACATTTTACTTGCTGGGTGCCCCATGTCTTAGGCACCGGTTGTAATGGAGAAGGTATTAGTGATCTCAGTTCTTCACAGATCTAAATCCAGTTTTTTTTTTTTTTTTAAATGTAGCTTACTTGTGTGTTCCAAGTGAAAGTGAATTGAAACTGTGTTTTCTTTCTGTTTGTACTGTCATAAAGAAATACATTTATGAGACATACACATAAGAAAATTAGATTCCATTGAGTAGACGTATAGTGACAACATATGATTAGAAGATACAGAGAGTGGTCAGCCAGAAGGGGTCATAACTTTGAAGTGTGGAATGTTAGGTAATGCTTGCATGACATATATAGCTGGATGGACGGCATCAGTGTATGGTCTTGTGGGCCCTGAATATGACAATGGTGAGCTTAATTAGCCTCATTAACTTAAATGTTTGATATGTTCTTTGGTAGATGAACAAAGTAGTATTTTAAAAAGGCTTTTTGTGCTTTTTGAGTCTTGCTTCTTCTCCGTGTTTGTTCCTCGGGTTCTTAGGGAGTTTTCCTGCCACCATCTCCTGCGTGATGCTCATTCGGGGGCCGGTTACATAGATTTCTACAAAGCTGCTTTGAGACAGTCCCTATACAAATTATATTAAATTGAAACTGAATTGAGTAAAGGAGTGATCAGCCTCAAAGCAGGACAGCACTGAAGCATGCAATGTTAGGTCATGTCTATATGACATACATGGCTGAATGGACGTCATCGGTGCAGTGCGCACTGACCGTGACTTGGCCAGGCTTTGAGCTTTTTATGTGTGATAATCTTAAATGGTGAGTGTATTTTGTTGAAGATCAGCAATGAGTTTTCACTGTTAGAGTGTTTATTATAGTGCTTATTGTTTTAAAGAGGAGTTAAAGACTGTAGCATCCTTCCTGACTAATTTGTACTAACCACCAGAGGGAGCCAGGAAGGAAGCTTGGGGCCAGGCTGAGAGAGAAATTAAACTTTCCTTTGCTCAGATCTAAAGAACAGCAGCGACCGCACACCAGTGGAGAGTTCCATTGACAATATTTGCAGATCTCAGAGAAGTAAATATTTCTGTCGTGAAGTTGACCTAGAATTAATTAAGGTACATTATGTTTGTAGTGGAAAGCAGGAACATATTAATCATTTTTATACTTAGCTGCTCCATTTATGATTTCGTCATAATGATTTATGCATGTTAAAATCGAGGGTTAAGAGAGCTTGCCTTCATGGTCAAGCATGTGATGATGAGTGATCGTAATCCAAGTTCAATCAAGAGTGCTGCTGGCTCTCAAAAACAACACCGATTTGCCTTATTTCCACACTACTTTTTTTCTGACTGGTGCCGCTCCTAAATATTTGCCATCAAACCATCAAAGCCAGTCATCAGTACAGATAACCGGGCCACTTGCATTGGCAGTCATGTTGAATTTCCTCACACGGCACTCCAGTGTAGGCATGAAGAAAGCAAAGCCTCTCTTACACTCTCTTCCCCTCTCTCTCTCTCTCTCTCTCTCTGTCTCTCTTTTTCATCTGATTCTAATTTTGATCTAAATTGTAGCCTGATGTCATACCACAGCTTCTTGTTCATATGTAATCGCTGAGGAATCTGTGCTGGCTTTGCCAGAAAGCTGTTTAGCAGGTGCATGACAGAGTGGACCAATAGAGATGTCCCTCTATCAGCAATATCAGACATGTTGCGTGCACACACACACACACACACACACACACACACGCACAGACCTGAAATGGAAGCCGTCCAGCTGCCAGCTCTTGCTCCACTCCTTCAGTGCACGCTGGGATGCGTGCCACCCTCAGCTCGACCATCACATCTGTTGACGATACGTTTAATTTCGCTCAATTGGGGTTCATTAAGGCAGAATGACCAAAGAGTCTGAATGACCAGAGATTTGTCTGCAGTGCCAAGAAATGATTTAACATGTAAGTCTTTGCTTCTTGCAAGTCACCTTTAGGCTTTGTGGTGTGTAATCCCAGACTCTTCCTCATCGCAGGGTGACATCAGCACTGCTTGGCTTGAGGGGAGCGCTGCAGCTCGCCGGTCAAATCTGATGGCCGGTAATCCCCCATTCAGGCTGGGATCTAATGAATAGTCTTTAATGGAACCTCTGTGTGTGTGCTTCACCCCTGCGGGGGGAAGATTAACACCAGTGTCATATTCCAAAAAAAAAAGGCGATGGACTAATATGTGGATTCCACAGCCTAATGCAGACATCTTTTTAGTGCATTATGCAATTGTAAGTGAAAGTGAATTGGACTATTATTAAAGCAAAAACAAACGTCAATTTTTCACTTATCACAAGGCTAGTCGAACAGCCAAGCTGTTTAGTGTCCAAACTTTGCCTCTTTAATTTAGCACTGGAGGCTTAGATGGTTGAAAAAACTTTTGACCAGACATCAATAGACACCCAAATATTTTCCATACATACATCCCCAAAACGTCTCTCAATCCACTTAAACTGCATCCAGATTTTTTATTAAGATCATGCCAACTTGTCAATGCGGTTAAAGAGACAGTATGACTTAAGCCTTGGATTCACTACATGACTTTTAAAGTCCTAAGAGATTATAAAAAGGACTGAGTATTTCACACAATTTGTCTGGTTTATGTAGAATTGTTTGCACTGAAATATTGAAATATCGGGGATCACCCACTGCGCAGCTTCTAATTTGTTACTGAAGCAAACTGAACACATGCTTTCTCCTGTTACTAGGAGACACAAATGAGTAAATGTCTAGCTGCTTTGCTGCTGTTGTCGTTTTCGCTGCTGTTTCCCCTGACTCAATAAAAAAACATCACTAATTTGGAGGTCATGTATGTAAAGATGTGATTAGAGTGGTAGTTTTGGAGTTTTGGGGTTTATGATGTGCATGCACTCAGTTGTGCTCCCACCTTTAAGTTCATTAAAAAGCTTTGCAAAACTTTTCTTTTAATTTGCTGTATTTATTTCTCTCATACTCTAAATTTGATTGGTTGTTGGTGGAGTCTGTTTGGACCGAGTTCTGGTCTGAGTCAGGTCGAAAAAAAACATTTGATATACCCTGACTGATCTCAAACATGACAATGATCCAAAAAAATACGTCGCACTGTCATCTCCCCCAAAATCTGCAGACTAGAGCCAAGCAGTGCAGAGTCAGCCAGATTGGGAATCGAGGTAGAAGTTGTGTAACGTAACCCCAGCTTTCCTGTGGACTATATAAACGTCCAAACTTCTCCATGTAGCTGCACACAGCGGGGAGCCACTTTAGACAACGAGTGCTGTGTTGCAATCCGACTGCCTGTGGCGTGCACACATGTAATGCAGGCATATGAGCGCTACAGCGTATGTTCATAATTCCTGTTGTTTCTTTTTCTAAAGACTGTTTATCTTGAATTTTCCAGACGTCTCTGTCCGTATGCCTGTGTGATGTGCGTGCATTCAGAGGGGAGTCGGTTTCTGCAGGGAAGCTAGAATCCAGAACAACACTGTTGTCTAAAATAACTAACTGCAGCATTCAACTACTGAAGTTCTGTACATTTTTCTAGTTCACAGTGAGTTGTACTGTCTTCTAAACCACATCAAGCATCAAATCAAGTGTCACCTTAATGAAGATTATAGAGGGTTAGAGACGTTTGGGGGAAGTATTCACAGAAAAGATTTTGGTGACTATTGACTTCTAGTGTTAGCTAGCAGTTTTAGCCTTGTAGCTCCGGTCCTAAACCTAAGAAGAAAAATTTTGACTCTGAACATGTCTTGGCTCAGTGACTACATCAAGTGGAAAATTGTACAAATTATTTTTTCGCCAAATCTTTCCTTTCACCAGAGCAAAGTATAGTTGCTAGTGAATGTATTACATATTTTTGAATGCATTTAATTTCTTAGAGGGGTGCACAGTATTTGCTTCTGTGGAATTCAGTTCTTTGATAGTGTGCATTTATTTTTGTGTATATGGGGTGGGCTGGGGTGGAAGGGAGAAAATAGAGGGAGAGCACAAGAGGGGAAAAAAGAAAGCGACATGCAGAGATAATGAAAGCGAGATGATTCTTTCAGACGCTGCTCTTTTTCCCACCCCCTTCTGTTGCTCCGTTCTGTTTGGCGCCAAACAGTCAAGATGTGGTGTATCGTTTCCTGCAGAGAGATGACGTCCATGGAGAGGAGAGAGAAAAAGAACAACAGCGAAAGAAAACAGTGCAGGAAAAAAGGCGCTCGCCAAAGGGAGGCTTAGTGGTGTCAAACTCAGGAAACAGAGTTTTCAGATTTGAGGGGTTAGTCTGAATATGTGTGGAGGAAGGACCCGAGCTTGCCACGGAGGGTGTGTGTGTGTTTGTGTGTGTATGTGTGAGGCCGGGAATTGGCAGCTGCTGTGGTGGGGGGAGACCGGGCAGGCTCTGGTTTTCGGCCCCTGGGAAGCGCCATGCTGCCAAAGTGCCCTGGCAGAGGGCTGTGATCCACAGGAACAGAAGAGCCTCTTTGTGCTCACCTAGCCAGCAGAAACCCAGCCTGTCTTCTCTTCTGTCCTCTCTTCTGCACCGCTTTCCCCTCTGCTCTGCTTCACTCAGCTTAGCACCCCATATACCACACTGAAGTCTACTCCAGCAGCCTCCTCACACAGGGGTTCACTCAGCTTAGCTTCCTATACGCTGCCTGAAGTTTAGCACTAGCAGTGTGCTTGTGGAGGGGTTCACTCAGCTTAGCTACCTCTATACTGCACCGTGTGAAGTCTAGTGCTAGCAGCATGCTTGCACTGAGGTTCACTCAGATTAGCTCCCCATACACTGCCTGAGGTCAAGCGCCAAGCGTATGTTCGTGGAGGGGTTTGCTAAGCTTAGCTACCTGTATACTGTACTGTTTAAAGCACAGGGGTTCACTCAGTTTAGCTTCCCGTATTTGTATATTGCACTACTTTAAATCTACTGCTTGCAGCATGCTAGCACAGGGACTCACTCAGCTTAGCTCCCCATACACTGCCTGAAGTCTGGCGCTAACAGTATCCTCACACAGAGGATCGTTCCACTTAGCTCCACATATACCGCACTGCTTGAGCATGCTAGCACAAGGGTTCTCTCAGCTTCGCTAGTGCTCAGCAGCTTAGTTCTATACACTACATTTAGCTACTTGTAGACTGTGATTTACTGAGATTAGCTCTCCATATACTATACTGCATGAAGTCTATCACTAATAGTATGTTAGCACAGGGGTTCACTCAGCTTAGCAAGCTAGCAGCATGCTCATGCAGAGGTTTATTCAACTCAAGTCCTCGTATACTGCACTGTCTAACACCGCTGCCACTAACACCATGTTAGAACATGGGTTTCCTCGGCTTTGCTCCTTGTGTACTGCACTGTCAGAGGTACGCTAGCAGCATGCTAACACAGGGGTTCTTAAGTCAAGTCTTGGGGACCCACTGCCTGCACAATTTCAAGTGTTCCCTGCTGTTGAGATACCTCACGGGGGCTTGATTTAACTGATGAGCTGGATAAACTGTGTTGAGTCCAAATTTTTGCCCAAAACTTCCTTCCAGTAAAGCCGTATCAGGAAGCGCTCTCAGTAGCTTGGTTCAGCTGTGCTGGGAGCTGATAGAGCAAAACCGTGGACTGGCTATTGGGCCCAGAAGGTTGAGAAACACTGCTCTAAACACGTCAGAAGCAGAACCCTGCTGAGAGACAGATGCTGACTGTCCTCCAGAGACAGTCTCCATTTACCAATATAAGAATGAATATCTATAACATGTGCATCCCTGTACTTGTCTGGCTTAGTGGATTTAGATCTTCCTGTATTATACCCACCCGGGGAAACGCACACTCCTGCCTTGATGCATTCTGCATATTGCTCTTGTGTACCTGTGCATGTGTGTCTGTGCGTCTGGGAGGGCCTCCGAGGCAGGAGACGTCTGCCTGTGTCTTTCTCTGGGCAGGCGACTCAGGAGTCAGCTGTCTCCCAGCGCTTCTCAGCTCATTAAACGAAATCCCATGGCCCGCATGGAGGAATTTAAATTAGAGCCTGCGTTTGATGTCCTGGGCTGCCCCCCCCCCCCCCCCCCCCCCCAAACACCCCCTTTTCCTGGCCCACCAAATGCACCGCGGCCTGCCTCGATGCTGGATGGCAAACACCCTGTTTGAGGCACTGACGGGTGAAGGTCTCGCGGACCGACCTTGGGGAACTTAGCTGAAACTGTATATGTGTAAATCCACTGCAAATCCCCAGCACCCACCCCCTGCTTTCTTCCTCCTTTACAGCTCCACTCCCTCCAGAAAGTGGATCACAGCACTGTTTACAAGACCTCATGATTCATTTGGGATAAAGGGGCTTGACAAGGCAGGGCCCGGGTCACTGTTTGAAAAGTTGGTAACCTGAGCCTGAGAGGACCCCCCCCCAAAAAAAAAAAAGAGCCACCTTAGAGTGCTTTAACGAGGACATGAGGTAAGCGGTATGAAATAATTAGCTTTTATTCCTTTTATTTACCTCCTCCTTGACTATACTGGGAAGGGAGTATGTGGAAAAAGATGGGTGGTCTCCTCAAGTGCTTTTTCCGGTGTTACTTCCAAAGGATGACAGAAATGAAATAAATAAGGTGAAAATGTCCAAGACTAACAGCTCTCCAAACCAAGTGTTCATATTCTTGTAAACATTTTTGGGACCAGTCATAAGCAACATTTTCAGAGCATGATCTTGTCCTACTACACACCAATCTGTACAAATTTTGTCAGAGACATGGACAGACTTCTGGGGCAGTTTTGGCCAAAACATTATATTCTTTAAATAGTATAATAAAAAAATCTTCTCTGTACAATCTTACAATGATTCAAGCACCACATTCCTTTTGGGAAACAGTTTGCTATTAGCCCTTTCCTGCAAAGAAACAAGGCATTTTTCAATGGTTAGATTATTTCCCCTAAATCTGCATCACTGACCCTCTGAAGACGTAATCAAAAGCACTGTAATTCCCCAGAACAGGTTTGTGCACGGAAACATATCCATTCGTTTCTAATTATATCTCTGATAGCTAAATCAATCCAAGATTTAACATGCATCTGGGGAAATTACCTAATTAAGTCCACTTGGCACTTGAGCGTGTGTCTGTTTAAGTCCAAAGGGAGGATCGAATAGGATTCTGTTCCTCTCTCTTGTCTGTACGGAGACACGAGTGCATCTCAAATGAGCATCTTAACTCAGCTGGAGCCCCCCCTATGCACTAGACCCTCCTTGCTTCTCTGCCACTTTTGGTCTCTGTATCGGGTTTTGTCAGGGATTTGCTTCCCGAATCCCTCAAATCAACAGTGGATAGATGCCCATTGTGTTTAATCAAAGCACTTCCTCCCCATAATCCCTCAATTTGAACAGGAAGAAAGGGGACGTGAAGGGGAAGGCTGTGGATGAAGCCCATGAAGGCCCACATTATACAGTCTCTTTTCGAATTCACCAGCAGCCTCTGCCAAGGGCCGCTCTTCTTCTTGTTTGTTGATGTTTTATTTATCTGCTTTTTGTGTTGCTGTTAGCATACCTGACATGTTCAATTATGACTGTGTGTCAGCTCTCTCAGTCACCTCCATTTACAGTTGAAGAGAATAATTGACTTGTCACCTGCGGAAACCTGCTTATAGGTTTAAGTCTGCGAGATGCTGTCTGCAGAGGTGCTCAGTCAGGTGAAAGCAGTAAAATGCCGGAGCGACCCTATTGTAATCCTGTTCAGCTGGGGAATCATGCTAATCCTTAAGGACTCACCCTGTTTGCACTTTCTCCCATAAGTCCTTAGAGGAGAAGACCCTCTCGACCTGGACATTGTCCATTGTTTTTCACTGATCTTCACACAACACTGATTAGCCCTGGTTAGCACTGGGGCAACTGGGAGTAGGTCTTATTCTGCGCTATTACATTCGCTCAAGTCCTGCTTTGGTTTAATTTGGTGCACAGTCACAGACTAAACAGTTGAAGCCCAGAATCTGGTAGAAAGCAAAATATGCCTGTCTCTGAGGCCAGGCGTGAGGGGAGGAGAGAGGAGCTGAGTGGTTTAAGTTCACACGACATGGACTCTTGGTGGATCATTCATCCTTTACTCTGCACCGCAAGCCTGGGCTGGGATCCAACCAGATTCAGTCCCTCAGCCAAGGCCTTTTCCACTGGCCTGCAGTTCTCCTGAGGGATAGGTATCCAAGACTTCCCTGCTACGCAATTTCCCAAAGGCTTTCTACTTGAGTGGGTGGCCCCCCTTCTGCACCCTGGCTTCTGGACTTACAGCGACTGAGACTGGTCTTTCGTCTGCTGGAGGTGAAACTGAACACCGTCGCTGGAGACAGAAGTGCATGACTGAAATCTAGTAAGCAAAGATGAAAGGTCCATCTCATTCTCATTTTCCATTTATGCCCCTATGGATGAGAATCAGCCTCTGTGGAATCAAATAATGAAATAATATAACATCAGATATTCATTTTTTGTCGGGTGATTTGATATACAGTTTAAGTCATTATGAAACAGTATGCAACAGTGTTTACCAGAAAAATGCATTCATGCACACACACACACACACACACACACACACACACACATTTTCTAAACTGCTTATACTTCTGGGTCGCAATCGGGGAGCTGGAGCCTACCCCCAGTGGTCATTGGTCAGAAGACAGGATACGCCTTGGACAGGTCACCAGTCTGTATTCGTGCATTCAGATTTAAATGATGTATATTGAAATGAAACAGCTGACAATAAATAGTTTTAACAAAAATAATAAAACAACTGACTTTAATCATCTTTGTTCAGGAGGCAAACTTTTAGGAAGTCACTTTGGGTCACTGACTGCATTGTGGCCATTATCTTAGCACCACATCATACTGACATTTTTGGTCATTTTTCTAACTTTGTCCTGGTTTTATAGTGTGCATAAACAGTCACGCCAGAAATTCAACGGTCATTGTACTGTTATTGCATTATCAGTGAAGTTCTAGTCTTCTTTAAGTGATATGGTTTTAGCCTATAAGGTGCAGAGTTCACATTATGGACAAAGAGAATACAAACATAAACTCTGGACACGCTAAGAGTTCATTCCAGTGCTAAATGGAAAGCTATGCCTGTTTGTGAGTTGATTCCATGGTATGTGCTTTGTAAATTGACATTGATGATCAAAACAAACAATGTGATGGTTCGTGCAGGCCTCTGAAATGAGTGTTCTGAGCAGAGAAAGTCAGTTCTAATTAATGGAGTTAAGAACTGAGTCCCAAGAGCTTCATTAAGGAACTGCACAAACTCCAGCAGCAGCTGCTCTGCCTTTCCTCTCCTCTGGGTTCCTCTCAGCCCCCTCAAGATATCTGGCACTTTTAACACAACAGCTAGTCCTGCAGCTTTTTTCATCGTCTAAAACAAACCAGGTCAACTTGCCACTAAAATTTACTTTTGATGGAACGCTCAAAGAGTCTGTAAAGTATTACGTTAGATGTTTTAGTGGCCATTACTCAGTCTACCAAATGGCAAAGGTAATGTAAATGCATTGCTCATGCTGTGTGTTTATGGCTGCCGGGCAGAGACAAATGTCATCCTTCCTGAGGAAGATACATGATTGGTGGTAATTTGACAGTGGTCGTTTTTGAGGGAACAGGTTTTGATGGGTAATGTCAGATCTGCTTTAACTGGGGTTTCCTTCAGGACACAGGAAGTGGGAAGTGTACTCCAAGGTTGCTGAGTGTGGGAGGAGATCTTGTGGCAAGGCCTGAAATTTGGCTGCACTGTAGTCTTGTGGAGTTTCATGTTGGGTGGGATGGATTAAAATGCTAGGAGAAAAAAGTTTATTATAATTCAGTAACAGAAGAAATGGAGAATTATAGTTTAATACAATACACATCACACTGAATTTTGTTGATTACTGATATTCTCACAAGTATTTTTTGTATCAAAGGCTTTCCAGAAAGATGCTTTTAGATGCAAATGAGACATTTTCTACTTACTTATACATGAATATATGTATTTTTAGAAAACAAAAGCCTTTTGATGATGTTAGATTTAAAATGTTTTTCCATTGTGAAGACGCAATGGAATTATTCTATAGAACAATCTCATTGTCTTATTGTTTACTCAAGAAAACACTTACAGAACAGCTTTCATGTCTTTTTGTGGCATTTAATCTAGCATTTATATTGCTAAAAACCAGATTAATGCTAGAATAAATGCCACAAAAGACATGAAATATTCTTTACGTGTTTTCTTTAAATGCAAACATATAAAATTTTAGAAATGATGCTGTTCTAGAATGTAAAGAAAATCTGACTTTGATGGAAATGATTTTAAAGGTCTCATAACTTACAACTTTCCTGCATCTTTTTTTTTTTTTACTGCAATCAATTTATGACCTCTGTGTGGGTTTATGTACCAAAGCCAATTGTAATTAATTTTTAATTAATTTTACATGAATAATATGTGATACATTTATACATCTAATATATGAGTTCAAACCTCTCTTTGTCCCTTATAAATAAACAGGCTGTTTTTACTCATGTCCCTTTAAGCCTGATATATGTAAATGATGGCCCCTGTCCTGACAGGCTGCCCTTCATTAAGCCACGTTCAAAATGCAAACACTTACAACTAAATAGCTTTAATATAGGCAAGTGGGGTTGTGTTGTTTTTTGTGACATCCCAAAAATAGTGAATTCAGTACATGCTGTTTTTAAAGCCTAATTTCCATATGTGCACTGAATGGACAAAGTGAATGGTCTGGTTTTAATGTTTACATAATGCAAACTTTTTATTTGTTTACATACATACATAAACCTTTCATTTCAAAAAAGCAAGTTGTTTATGAATGGGCATTAGTAATGCCCAGTAATGCCCAGCAATCAGTAAGGCAACTGTATTGCCAACTGAAATTTCAGAAAACGTGAACCATTTCTGTGAATGTTGATATTAATACCAAAGAAATAGGCATATTTATATATTCTAATTAGATACTAAAATAAACAAGCATTTCACTGATACGATATAACATTTACAAAAAACATGTAGATGCAAATAGACACTTAATTAACATGCTGAAATATTGCATATTGACATTTTTATATAGATGTGTTATGCATACAGTATAGATGTGTGTGTGTGTATATATATATATATATATATATATATATGTGTGTGTAAATGTAATATATATAAAATAGAATTTATTATTTATATATATATATATATATATATATATATATATATATATATATATACATACACACACACATTATTGATGAGACCACAATTGTCATTTCAGCCTGAGGTGTCTTGCCTTACGTGAAGTTCTGGTTACCTTCTGCAATTGTCTAAAATACAGCCTTGATCCCACCTTGATACTGTCATTACTGCAAAAGTTCTTGACATGAAACTAATACAGCATGTTTTATTTTTTTTGTTGTTCATTTTTTAAGACTTTCTTCTTTCAGATGAATCAGTCAGTCCTGCAGAATGATGACTCTATAGAAGGTTTGAAACATTCATTCAGGAAAATACATTGTATATGTATTATTTCCCTGATATCATAATATTTACAAAGCACTGGCAGATAAAAGATGAACAGATAAAAGAAAATTGTAAATGAATGCATTGCTCCATGTATGCCTCTTCCACTATTAGTTTTCAGTGATCTAAATGAACCATCGCAGCATTCCTGTGCGCGTTTCTAAAACTCAGGAGAGCAGCTTTATCCCCAGCATTATCCACACAGAGCGCCTCTTAACCAGGGCCTGCCTCCTGTGAGAGTTCTGTCAGTTTTACCGTTTTCCACCAGCAATGGGATCAGCCCTAAATACTCTCTTCTTCCCAAGAGTGTGCATGGCTTCTCTTTCCCCCTCCTGCCATCTCTCTTTTTGCTCCCTCTTTCCTCTTCCTGCTCTTCTCAGCGGGCCCTGCAAATGGCCCAATCCCTTTCTCAGCCATTGGTTCCTAACCCAGATCAAATGTTAGGGTTTAAAAAGCTAAAGTTTGATGTGGATGAGCAACTGCCTATAAAACACTTTAATCCCTAATGCTGTAATGTATTTAATTTCACACTCTCTGATGGTGTTGCCCCCTCTCAGGATTACCGAGGCTGGACGGTGTGTGTGTGTGTGTGTGTGTGTGTGTTTGTGTGAGCGAAGAGGGGGAGGGCACCAAAGTCTTTTCGGATGCAAAGGCAGAGAGTGAGAGAGATAGAGCTTTTCGGCAGCTCTCTGCAGAGCTGGAAACATAAGGGAAGGACGGAACGCCACTTTACTGTTTGGATGCTTGTACGCAGATTGAAAGTGGAAGGGCTTTAGAGGCTGGAAGAATGCAGTGATATCCGCCTTGTCGTAACCCCAGCCTGAGAGACCTAGGCAAATCCCATTGTGTGCGTGTGAATATAGAGCTTCATAAAGTTGAGGACCAATATAGTTCTGCCTTTATTAGATGAGGCTGTGCTCAGGCGGATGGGATATTGGATGCAATAATTCCCTGCTAGAAGCGCACACATAGCCCCTTTTATATTGTCCTCTAATATCCAATTTACGGGCCCAAGGACTTCAGCCAGCCAAGCTCACTAAAGTTAAAATGCAAAGTCTGAGATAGAATTAAGGCCAACTTCCCTTTTTCCTCTGTTGGCAAAAAGTTTGAGGTTTTAAGAAATATGCAGCCCCCCCCAAATCACTACCAATTCCACTAATCCATGAAATGGACTCAAAAAAAAAGCAGCAAATAATTTAATTTGAAATGAAAACTAACACTTTACAGTTTTGTTGAGTGTTTAGTGAGGACTTATATCCTTTTTGGAGAATGACTTGTTGTTAAAGTGTTTTAAAGTTAAGGAAATCATAAACAGCTGTTGACCTAATGCATGCCGTTTTGTTTCACACTGCGGAACCTCATTGCTCAGAGTAGGAAAATTACTTCTTTTTTTTTTTACAGGGGGGAAAAAACTGTACGAGGCATGTTTCAGTGTTTACATAAACGCTTAAGCGCCATTGTATTCTACTCTCGTTCCCCTGATCCTTTCCTCTGAGTGCTTTTTCACAAACTCCATGCTTTCCACTCTCCTTAGTCTCCCATGGTCCCAGATACAATCACTACCGCCGGATGTATTTACTCATAACAAGGGCTTAGCCATAGCTCCCCCTAAATAAGAATATATGGTGATTTATACGCTAAGCACCAGGGATTGTGTTGCCCTGGTGGTTTAAGCATTATACACTTTGCTAAACTCACCCGAGGCTCACTGACACTGCAGCTGCTAAAACCCTTAACTCAGCCCTGCTGCTCTTGCCTTATTAAAAAAGAAAGAAAGAAATACATGCACTATCTACCGCTACTTCAGAGAACAGATGACCAACGATGTTTTGTAACTTAATACTTCCCACTTTTTCTTTTGCTAGTGTGTATTTCTGCTCTTACTTCTTTCCTTTTCCAGTTTCCCCCAGAGGATGACAGTGGATTTCCCACTGTTCACCGTCCAGTTTCCATAGACGTCACCAGCAATCATTTTACATTTGGTCTTGAAATGGACAGGGTTTGCAATCGATGTGTTTATTATATATCTTAGTTAGCTGAAAGGTCAGCGAGAGAGTGTGGAAGTCATAAACAGCCCCCCATCTCATTATATGAGCGTCGCTCTTTCCCGGGCCATCATGCAGCCTGGCAAATGGGATGAAATATTGTGGCTGGTCAATAGCTGATCCATAATGACCGTGTTGTCTGGCCTTCACTTTAGAATAATTTATATACACTCTAATCAATAACTAATCTTGAGGATAGTCAGATGAGATGAAATAAAGTGGTAAATGATGAGATGTGGAGTTGCGGACTCGCAAAAGTCTTACATGTCCTGGACAGAAGATTACTATATAATGCTAAACACTCTATAAAGAGAAAGGGCCAGATAGAACCATTTTCAGCATTCATCGTCTTTTCCCAAACCCAGCCATAAGGGCAGTTCTAACTTGTAACTCAGGTGAGGATCTTGTGTTATTGGCTGTTTTTTCCCTCTCAGTAATGTAAATAGTGTAGCACATGTGCACTAATAACAGTGACTGTTAAGCTTTTAAATGCATCAGGTCACTAGTGACCCATGACTACCTTTTTAATAAATGACAAGCCAAATATTAAAATAAAACAAAAAATGATTATATATATTTTTATAAATGTTTTAGTTTTTCAGCAACAGGAATAAAAGTAGAAAGCATATATGTAACAGAAGATTTCACAGAAGCCTCAACGACCAAATATATGATCGTTTTTTTTTTTGTTGTTGTTGTTTTGTATTTAGTGTCTCTACTACAGTTTTAATTCTTTTCAAGAGACCAGCTTTCAGTTTTCAAAGAAATCTGTTTGTCAGTTCAGTCTTAGAAGTTGGTTACATTGTCTGCTTCTCACAATCCAGATAATCCCAAACACATTCAGTGACTTTGCTTCCACACAGCGCTGAGTGGTCTTCTCACAGTGGAAGGATGGACGGAAACACCTGTGGATGTTTTCAGATCTGAAGCAGCTTGATTTTCTCCTCTCTCAGAGATGAAGGCTTTAAGTGTTGTTTATTATGGTGTCTACCAGGGCATGCAGGGGTTATTCGGGGTCCCATTTTCTCTGCATCTTTTCATTTCATTCGTTCATTTTATCATTTTTGAGCCCCGGTTTTGGAAAGTCCTGTTTTTTCCACTTATTTTCCTTTGACTTTCATCTTCCTTATGCAAGTCAATGATTTTGTATCTAATCTCCTCAGAAATAACTCCTTAAAAAAGGAATAACTAAATGGTCATTTTAACTGGAAATTAAATAAATGAAGGGTATTTGACTTTTCATGGTACTGTAAATATATTTTAAATGATGTTGTTTTTGTTATTGTCAATAAAATGTTTTGAAGTTCAATACAGTTCTATCTCAGAAGATTCTGCATTGCTTAAAAAAGTCTACAATTTCTTTGTAAAATAAACCTTGTTGTTTTATTGTATAAAATGTGCCAATTTTTTGCCTTTTACTTTAAATCTTTCAGATGGTGAGACATAAAGATGTAGGCTGACAGATGTAACAAGTGCACCTTGTATAGATATTCAGATTCAACAAAGCTAATGCTACTTGTGAAGATACACAAACATGGAAAAAAGAGTAATGTAGGCCATTAAAATAAAAAAAGATGAATCATTTTATAGTTGCGTCTTGGCTTCTTGGTCCAATTTGGAAAGAACCATGAGGTGTAGATTCCATCCCCAGGTTATACGCATGATTGGCAAACTACTTGTGGTTTTAAGGTTTAAAACGGATTGGATTGTCTGATTTCATGAATGAAATCACACAGCTCGGCATGTCTTTCCATCTAAATTCTTCACAAGTGGAACAGACATACATACAGTACATGACATGGAAGATACTGCAGTGCATTCTAGATAAATTTCAAAAGCAGAGTAACTTCAGTAGTTTTGCTTTGCCCCCTTGACCTGTACCTTCACTACTCTGCAAATGCACAAGCAAAGGATAAAAGAAAGGATGAGAGGCAAAAAGAGAGAGAGAGTGAAAAGAGGAGGAGGGCAGTGGAGAGGGCACTGTTAATTCTTCCATATCTAAGCCTCTTTGCTGAGACTCCCTTTGTCTTCAAAGTCCAAGTCATTAAAGACTAATCCTATCACTCTACCTAATCTGAAGTCGTGGAGCTCGAGTCCAGCTTTCCCTAAAACGGCCTTTGTTGATCCCGAATAGACATGGCTAAGTTTTGGTCAAGAGAGTCCGAAAGAGAGCCTCTCATCCCCTCTTCACCCCCTCTAGCCCGCATTCTCCATCGACCTGAACCCTTTCCAAACCTCTAATGAAGTGCTATTAATGAATCTTTTCCTTCCTGCCTTATTGGCCTCAGTCTGCTCTTTACCGTTTAACCACGTTTTGCCTAAGCACCTAGTAGTTGTGTCACATTTTTGCCGCGCCATCATTAAGACGTGTTCAGGTTTATCCATACCGCATGCTTGAGGAAGACTTCTCATGACGTGAGAGGTTTGAAGGATGGGGCTATTAGGGAGCGTTGCTCAATAGGCCTCGCTATTTTAATTTGTGAGAAGCACTCTGGGAGAAGCATGTTGCCGGGGCTTATTAGGCCTGTGCAGGGAGATGGAAAGGTCTTCTCTGGTAATCTGGACTACGTCTTGCCAGGCATATATTCCAATAGAGAAGTGACTTGCCTATGTGAGCTTACTTAGAAATGAGGGTAACACTTTCTATGAATGTCATGTTTGTAAGCCTCTATAAACACATTTATAACATGCTATAATGCATTAATAAGGCTTTATAAACATGGTCATAAATATCTAGAAAAATGAATTACACTGAATTACACTTTACAGCCATGTTTATTATACATTATGAATTGCCAATATAATGCATTATAAGTAGTGTTAATAACATGTCATACTTTCAGTGCCAAAGAAGTCAGTCACCGTTTGGAGAGTTTAAAGACAAATACAGTTTATTTCCACTCTGGGATTTCCAATATTTTATTTGAGTGTAAAGTGGAATGAAGTCCTAGAGAGGGAGATGTGCCAAAATCACCAAGATTGGTAAAGCGCTAGAGTGCATGACTCTGTAACATCACTACAGCAATGCTAATTCTATATTCCTAGTGGACATACAGTGTTAAGTTACTGCCAAGCTAACGGTGGTGTACCTTGAC
Organism: Pygocentrus nattereri; assembly: GCF_015220715.1. Classification (NCBI taxonomy): domain Eukaryota; kingdom Metazoa; phylum Chordata; class Actinopteri; order Characiformes; family Serrasalmidae; genus Pygocentrus; species Pygocentrus nattereri. The sequence goes on along the minus strand of NC_051215.1, from coordinate 27,394,964 downwards.
TTTCCTACATTGAGTAAAACACTGATGGCAGCACTTGTTTAAACTCTGACATTTCAAGCCTGTAATGTGCTTTGTTATGTATGTTTGGTATTTCAGTAAATTCTTCAGTAAATACTTCAACTGGAAGCCTCACTCTTAACACTGGAGGAGGTTTTAGTGCAGTGCGCTTCACTTTACTTAGAACGGACGAATACAACTTATGAGCTCTTATAATTTGTTATGAACAGTATGTATAATGTATTATGTTAACAATTCATAATGCGTAATAAGCATGGCTATAACGTTTAATGCATTTTTATAAACATTTATAGCCATGTTTATGATGCCTTATGAATGCATTATAAGATGTTATGAATGTGTTTCTAGATGCTTACAAACGTGACATTCATAGAAAGTGTTACTGAAATGAGTATAACTTTCATAAAACACGAAAGCTTATTTATGTTGGTCTTATCTAGAAAATCAAAGTAAACAGATGTCACTAAGACTGTCGCTAAGAGTGTCCAGTGAATGAAAATACTTAAGCCATTTAGTTGAAATAGGAGTAATATGGTGGAGAGGTTCCTGCAATGATTTCATATTGTATGTGTTGGCACATCTATTCTAAGAGCGAGTTTTTCTGAAGATGCAGCACAGCCTTTTCTGGGTTTTGGCCGGCTGCTCTTCTCTCTGTTCCTAAGAAACAGCTAGCAATAGCTAACTGGCTAGCTAAAATTAGCCAAACTTGCTTGATAATTACAGATAATGTAAAGAAACAATGATAAACTTAACTGAAATCTCTTGCGCTGTACTGATAAGGCCCAAGCTGTGCTAGCAAGCTATTGCTATTAATTAACAAACGTTATATTAGTTAATATTTTTGTTTGTATTTGAACACTAATTTCTGCTTCAGTACACCTTTCACTGATCATACCTTTGCTCAAATTGGACAGCACAGAAAAAGTGCTGATGATGTAGGGCACTTGAACTGGGTGCCTGAAGTTCTCCACACAAGACAGAACGGTTACCACGACAGATAAAATGTACAGCCCTTAGGCATGTGATGTAGAATGTTTGGCAACACTTTACTGAAGGCCAGCATTAGTATGGCTGCATTACACCTACATAAGCCTTTCATGATACCCGACATAGACCTGCATAAACATTTATAAAGGCATAATCCAGCAAGTGCCAGTTGTCGTAACACTTGCTGAGGTGAAATGACATGAACATCATTTATTACAATTGACATTTGTTGGCATACACCTTTATAACTCTTTATGCAGTTATACATCAGTTGTAATGAAGGGCTTATGCAGCCATATGAATGTTGCCCTTTTTAGTTTGTGAAAAGTTGAATTTTTTATGAGGGAGAATAAAAAAAAACACACTATATTGTGGACTTTTTTTTTAAATATCATCCCCTTGGATTTATCAGGCTCTGCCTGCATTGTGAGCAGTTTTGAGATACTGAGCTTCAAAGATTTTGCATCCCAAATAGCAAAACAGGTATGTAGACATACATGAAAATGACAGGCACCCTGTATTTTAAATGTACAGTGTCAAAATTTGTGAAGAAGTTTTTTTGGAACTTTCCTTTAGGTGACAGCAATCGGCTACTGTAATAAACTGTCCCAGCAATTAAATGTATCAGGTCGGTCTAAAGGCAGTGTGAGGTTTTGCTTTGTATTAGAAGTGTGACTCTAATGCACCAAAATGTCTTATATTGGGAGAAAGAAGAAAAAGAAAAGATGGATGAATGAATGAAATTAATGTTTCATAAAGTTTTATAAACTTTTCCCGCAGTACTTGAGCAGTGTGGTGAGAAGCAGAACCTGATTGGTCCTCTTGTATGTATTTCGAAGTGCTGATTTACTCACAGATAGAACCTTATAGAACTATGTTAGAGTTTGACTTTGATAGAAACTTTTAGTTTTCTGGACAAAAGAGTCCAAAAATGCATACAGTGTTAAGAAATTGTCACATAATAAGAATGTGAATGTGAATAGGTCAGTTTCCAGTGGTGGACAGTAACTAAATAAATCCAATTCCTTACTGTACTTAAATAGTTTTTTCAGTAGCTTTTATATCTGTACCTTATTGACGTTTTTTTTTTTCAATTTGGATGTCTTTTTACTTTCACTTCACTATATTTCAAAGTGTAATATCTTACTTTTTACTCCATTTATACAAACACTTTTATTTTATAGTAAATTAGTTTTGGCTAGTTTATGTTTATGAACAGAGACCTACAGATCAATATAGTAAAGGAAACTCATTTGTGATCCTGAGTTTAAAGCAAGTTTTTATTAAACTAAGTTACAAATAAATCTTAAACTGAAACTTTGCTTGTTTGTAAAAAGTGATTTCAGAGCCACTCGGTTCTCCCTGATGCGTTCAGTGTTTTGTGCTTATGATAATTTTAATAGACATCAGTGTCACTAATTAATGACATTCTATTAAAAAAGTGGTATTTTCACCTAAAATGAATTAATTTAAGAGTCTTGTTATAAAATGGCAATATATATTAGTCATAATTAATCTTTTAGTACTTTTACTTTTGATACTGAAGTACATCTGAAGACAAATATTTTTGTACTTTTGCTCAAGTGGATGTCTACAGGGAGGAACTTTTGCTTTTACTGGAATAATATTTTACCTTGGGTATCGCTACTTTAACTCAAGCACATGATTTGTGTACTTCGTCAACCACTGTCAATTTCGACAAAATTGTCAGATATAACCTTATAAGGGGGTAATATGCTAACATACTTAACATTAAAGGTAAGGTAGTAGAGTAAAACAGCAGAATTTGTACAGAACTCATGTTCATGCAGCGCTGAAAAGATAGCAGTGAAATGTATTTACCTTGTTACTTTTCACCACTCATATCTCGCAAACTTATTTGGTCCATTTGAAATAAGAAAGCTATCTTTCAGTGTTTGCTGGAAGTTGTGTGATTCTACTGTGTTGTTTGCTGTCATCTGTGTAATGGCTTCTCCTCCCCGGCTAAAGCTTTATGTAAACATGCAGTGAGGTAATGGCATTCTTCTGTTAAAACACTGTAATCATATACTTTATTTGTGCGTTTCAAACCTACTCAACATCCTCACATACACATGCTTGCTCAGACTTGATCACATCCCTCACATGCTCCCACCTACACCTATCCCCTTCTATAAAGACAGGCCTATGTGATTTTGCTTTTATGTTTGTTGGGTAACCAAATGAAAAGCATGTGCAGTTCAAGTGCAATTACGGCAGAGTAAATTGGTAAGACAACAGGAGCGCAGCTTAACTGTGCAGTAAATGCAGGTAAGAGTCCTTAGTAAGCAATCACGAAATGCACCGATGCCGGTTTGGAGACCAAGACACTGAGCCTCTGAGTCACAGACCCACTCTGGGCATTACGCCAGCACCTGGGGGTCAAGGGTCAATCTCTAAAATGTTTATGTGCTGTCCTGCGACGTAAAAAAAAACCTTGGACTATTTGAGTCTGAACCCCAAATTTCAAAACGGCTCCAAATGTGTATTTTGGTTGTCACAGACTTGAACTCTGGGGTAGCACTGGAGCGTGTTTATGAAACACTGTCTCTGATGGTCAAGATCAACTGCTGCTGCTGCTGCAGTTAACCCAGCAGTTATGGCTCCACCACTTTGCCTGAAATTACTGAGAATACAGGCAGAAATGAGGGGTCATTATTCGATTTCAGATGATTATAAACTCTGCTATTGCAAATGACATTTTATATAAATAAGACTGCTGCTAGTAGGTCAGAGCCTTTTGCTTGAGCAGTAATACAGGTATGATGCCTGTGATAGCATCTTAACAATATTTGTGTATCTGCACTAGATGGTTACATTTATAGAATTTAAAGAACTTTGTCCTAATCAGTTGCAGTCGATATTGACCAGCATCTTAGCAAAGCACAGCTGAATTTACCCTTAAGTGCTACAATAGACAGATGAACCAAAAAATAAGAACTAATATGTTGTTGGCTTTCTGTGTTTCACCAAAACAGCACCGATCCATCAAGGCTTGGACTCAAGATCTCTGAAGGTGGTCTGTGGCATCTACATTGTTAGAAATAAAGGTTCTATGCAGGTGCATTTTTCAGTCATCTAGGTGCAAACAATTTAAATGTTCCCTCAAAGGTAAGACAGTGGTTTTAAGGTTTAATTGTGAACCTTAAATAAGTTTTCCAGGTGAAAAGTACATATTTGCACCTTTTCATAACCTAATGTTTAAAAACAGAACAACAAAATAAAAGGCTGGGGATGAAATGGGATGTGTGGAGTTAATAAATACTTGAATTGAATAAATTTAATGGATTAAGGTACAATTACCTTCCCTGACTAAAGGTACTGAGATGTACCCTTGAGGGAACCACCCCAGTGACAAGAAGGGTTCTGCCCCATTGACAGATTCGTACCTTTATTTCTGAGAGTGTAGTACCAAGATGTTAATAGCAGGTCCTGTCATTGTACGTTGTGAGGTGAAGGTGCCATGGATCAGACTTACTCTTCCCACAGATGCTAGACTGGATATGGGGTGTTTGGAGGTCCGATCCAGACCCAGGGTTTCCTAGCAGAACATTGCCCCGAGCATCACACTCCCTCTATCAGCTTATCTTGGTCCCACAGTGCATCCTGCTGGCATCACTTCCCCACATAAACGCAGCATACATACCTAGCTGTCCATGTAATTTAAAAGAAAATGGGACTTACTGGACCATTGATCTAGCTTCAGCGCTTCCGACAGTGGACAGGGGTTAATATGGACACCAGTTTGCTACTGCTATTATTATATTTTTTTGTGACTTGGGCCACAGTAGCCCTTCTTTCGGTTTGGATCCGACAGCATAGCCTTTGTTGACCTCCCGCATTGATGACCCTTGGACACCCAAAACCTTGCTGCCGTTTCTTGATTTGTCCCTCCTTAGGTCACTGTCAGTAGATACTCACCACTGCTGACCAGGAGCACCGCACAAGACTTGCTGTTTCAGAGAAGCTCTGACCCAGTTGTCTGACCATAACCTTACGAGTCTTCTGGAAGTCGTTCAGGTCTTCATGCCTCCCCATTTCTCCTGCATCCTACATGTCAACTGTGAGAATCGACTGTGTGCTTACCATCTAATATGTCCCAGAACTTTCACAGTTCTTATGAGAGAATAAACGTCATTCGCTTCACCTACGAGTGGCCATAATGTTCTGGCTCATCTGTGAATGAATACCAATGATGCCTGAATACCGATTCCAGTTCTTATCCACAGAATCATATATATGGTGTAAAGTGTAAATAGAGCCTAACGTTAAGCAGTCACGACAGGAGCTGTAAAGCTGTGACAATCTGTTCTTCCAGCAGCAGGCCCTAAATCAGGGGAAGCCTCGCTCTCGTAATGTAAATCAGTGATGGGAACTAAGCAAGCGGCTCGAGCAGCCGGAGACAGAGGGGCTCTTTGTTGCAGGGTGCAGATTAATATCTTAAGCGTGTACCATTGTTCAGAGTTATGTCACCAGTGGCCGCAATGATATCTTAAATTAATGAAGTGATGAAAGCGTTGAGGGAGAAGGCCTGTGATTTACAGGATGGCTTTTAGCTGATGCGCACAGTCTCCCCCCACCCCACCCCTCCACACACACAGACAATAAATCAGCTGCTGGGAGCCAGGGCCAAATGAACAGAGGCACACGGGTTTACAGTTCAATTAGCCGAGCGCAAGGACATCGGATCACTGTGCTTCTCAAGACCAGGTGTTAGCATGAAAGAAAGGGATAAGATGGGGAGGAGGGGTGTCCTTTTACTGACTGCAGCACACCTGAAGTCTTTAGCCTGTTCGAATAATGGATCATGAAAAAAACTGTTATTGGTGGAAGAAGATGGAGGAGTTTATGTTAAGTGTGTCTTAGAACCTACGCATTCTGACCACGCCTGTCGGCTGTCCAAGCAACTCCGAGGGGCAGAAGATAAAAATCTGAGTCGCAATCGGGATGCAACCCAGAGTGCATTAAGGGAAGCTGATAATCCAGAAGTTTTGTTCTGTGCTGTGTTTATTACTGTTAAGAGATGATGGAAGATCCCACATAAAACTTGACCTCCAGATGCCCTTAGCCTTTCCTGACTCTGCCGAGGAGTTCGAGGCAGTGCTGGGGTAACCGATGCCATTCCACAGAGAAGTCAATAATTAAATTCAGTCGTACATGGACCAGTGCCCTGCTCTTGAACTGGTGCTGATTCCTGCCCCCTCCTCCTACAAACCATTCAAAAGTGATCCAGTATGCTCTCTAGATTAGCTTACGCAATGGCATATGACATGATGCCTGGAATAACGAAGCGCCAGCTGCTTTGAATCGCAAGGAGATGCCAGTGGAAGGATGTGTATTGGAAACTATCATTCAAAAGGGCTGGCCTTTGTTTGTTATTACAGCCCAACTATCAAAAGGATCTTGGCCAGAATGTTTGTGTGTTTTTTGGGGGGTGGGCATGTTGTTGCATTACCATGTCTTTGTTGTCATTTGATCTGATGGCCTTTTCATTGCATTGTTAGATGTTAACTGATTTAACAAGCTTCAACTAGTGGCTGTGGTGTCTACCTATCTATTGGCTGAGGCCTTAGTGTGAAGTGCTGCCTCAGTACCATGCTATCGCCTCCAGCCCCCTGAGCCATTTGTCTTGTGAAGTGATCCTACTTTCCCGTAGTATGGAGGGTGTAAATTCCATCGCTATTAAGATCAGTCTGCTGGAAGTGCTATGCACTGGTGATTAGTTTGTGTTGAACACACCCACATTGAAAGCAAAAGGTGCAGATTATTGTAGAATTTGAAACATTTCAGGAAAATTTTATGATGTAACAGTTTGTCACTTGTGCTACTTTTGCGTCCCATTGGAGAAATACCTATTAAAGCTGAAGTTGTGTAGATTTAGTTGTTTTGTCATGTTTTGCCAAACAAAATGACTCATACATTTCTAGTGTATAATACCCTCATCTTCCCATGTTAAATTCCAAAAGGCACAGCCCGAAGGTTTTTCAAAGGCATTTAACTATTACTTGGGAATTTCACAGATTTCAAATTTTACATTAAAACACTATTTGAATCATTTAATTATGTAGAATATTCTATAGAATCTGAAAAATAAACAACAGTAAAAGTTGTTTATATTGAAAGTAACTACACTGTAAAAAAAAGGTTCTCTAAAATCAATGTAATGTTTTTCATATGAATAAAACTAGTTCAATTGCTTGTTACTACAAGGAGTATTTTTGGGGGTTGATCTGATGAGCCATTCTTCACAGTGTGAGATAAGGAAAAAAGATATATGGAGAGTTATTTTAAAATGAAAACAATTAAAATAATTATATTGTAGAGTAAGTGGCATTGTTGATGTTGCGGTGGCGTTTTTGAGAGTAGGTGTGATGTTTGATATTCAACTGTTCACTGTTCTATAATTTGATGCATTAAGCCCTTAAACTGCAGTTACTAGTCAGTTTTTAATCTCAATCTTAATTTTTTATTTGATTTATTTGGTATTATTTGATAACTACTATAAATTGTAAATTATTTTAACAACAAAAAATAAAGTTATTATGTAAGTATGTAAGTTATACATGTGACGTATGTCTGGTTACAACAGAGAAGAACTGCACTGTGAGCCTTCATGCCTTCCTTTGAATTTAACCAGTTAATAAGAGATATTGTAGTATCTTTGATATTGTAGTATCTTTATTACATGCATGAGATCATCTACATTCATCAAGGCTGAGGTTTCACATTGCATTCAGGATCTTTCAAAGAATGTTCCAAAGTTAGCAGAGGTGAGTGAAAGTATCCCATCTGAATGTGTCACTGCTTCTCTTATAGGACCCCACCACCCCCCACCCCCCCCCCACTCTCTCTCTCACTCTCTCTCTCTCTCTCTCTCTCTCTCTCACTCTCTCTCTCTCTCTGCTTCTTTCTTTCTGGTTTAAGTTTCCTTTAGGGACTCGGTGAGACCCTCAGCGTCAGATCCCATTCAGGTCATTGTTAATCGTGAGGGTCCGCAATCAAAGTGTGGAGTGTTTGGGTCAGGAGTCCTGTGATTGTGGCCTACCCCAGGGCAGTGGCGTGGCCCCCAGGGGACTCTGACCCTGTGGCCCCCGCACCACTGCACCGCTGCTCCATTATTCAGGGACTCGCACAATTAAAATGTGATCCCACTTGTTGAATGAGCTTCCATGATATCACTTTGGCTTGTACTTTTGTACACATTCTGTTTGAATTTTGAACCGTCTCAGAGATGAGTGTGCTTTTTTCTAGACTTCTGTCAGATGACAGGCTGATTCCGTTTTTACTTAGTATTCATTATTGTATGTTCATCATCAATTGTTTGTTCCTTATTCTTATTGCTTTTGTTGTGTTTTCCTATCCAGTGTCGACCGGAGGAGGATGGGTTCCCCTTTTGAGTCTTTGAGTCTATATATATATATATATATATATATATATATATATATATATATATAGCATAAATGTGTATGTATAAAAATGTGTGTATGTATCTAAAACTCTGTCACTTTCTTTAAACACGTCCCTAAAATTATTTTAAACAGCTCACTTAAGTTAAAGGGAAAAGGACAAAATTCACTTAAAATATTTTATGCAAGTGACATCTGGTTTTGTGAATATATAATAGCACTTCTTTAATACTGTGGGCATACTCAGATGTTCCTCAAAGTGGTAACTATTGGTAACTAGCAAAGATTCTTTCTCTAGATAGACAAAGCACTGTAAATCTGTAAATCGCTCTAGATAAGAGCGTCTGCTAAATGCTGTAAATGTAAATGTCTTCCTTGGTGTCAAGAGCAGGTTTTTGCATAAGTAATGATTTGATCTTTTTTAACTGTTTTAACTGTTAAAAGCACATTTAAAACCTTTCGGTCCAATTATGGCTTAAGCAGTGGAAAGGTTTATCATCACAACAAGCAAATAAAATTGGGTAATGGGGTTTGTCAGTATTCCCTAGTTAGGAATTAAGTTAGCACTGTCACAAATATTTGTGTTTTTCCACAAATTAAATGTAGTCAGACTTTAATATGTACTTTAATATGTTAAGCTACTGCAAAAAACATAAAAACATTACTATAATCGACACTGTATCTATATGACTGCTTCTTCACTCCCTGCTGTTCTCACAGAGGTGGCAGAGGGGATCATATGGGCCGAGTATCCTCTTTAGCTCACACCTTCTGGTGAATTAAGCAGCATTCTCATGGCTTCATTAGCCCCTCCCTCTGCGTGTTTATTTGTGGGTGTTGGAATGGCACCCTCGGCCTTCGGTGACAGAAGCGGCGCATTCAGCCCCCGCCAGGTCATTTGCTCCCCGAGCAGGTGTCAGTGGAGTTGCGTTTGTTCTAGAACCAACCTCTAATTCCAGAATGCATGACCGTGTTCAGCCTGGATGACTGTGGGAGGGGCCAGTGACCGCTTGCATACACTGTAAAGAATGGTTCATTAGTTCAACCTAGACATAAATAACTCTGTGTGGTAAAAATCAATTAAATGGTTCTGTTCCATTCAAATAAATATGTTCAGTGAAACAAACAAAGGCAGGTTATTAGTTTAAATAAATAAAAGCAATACTTTACATATATTTTGGCCTTAAGGTTTAAGCTACACATCCCATTAAGTTAACCTCCTACTAAGCAATGGGCCCACCAGTTTTATTACATACTTCTACAACCTAAGAAAAGCTCAGTTAGTTTGCATTGAAGTCCCTGTAGTTACTGAATAATAAGCCTTAGTATGTAATAAGCCTGCTATATTATAGGGTTATGGGGGAACTCCTCCATTTAAAAAAAAACTGCATAATTAAGTCATTGAGATGTACACAAAGTCACTCAAAGTGGATTGATGTAAAATGGTTCATTGTAGAGAAACTTACCAAGTCAGATTTCTTTACAGTGGTGGTGATATGAACCAGATCACAGTGTCTATACAAATATAGGCATTTTATTTACTATCTCAAATGACCAGTGATCCTACACGTATCTCCTGGTTTTGTTGTATGTAATACTAATAGTGGTTAAATGGCGGTAAATCTGAACATATATGTTTTCGTTGAGGACTATTTTTCCATACAATGCTCTGCATGTTCCGCTCCACTATGAATGGATTTTTGATGTTTTAGGCCAAGACCTTCTCAAACTAGTATAAGCCAATGTCTCAGACACCAGGTAACATATTCAGAACCTCATTGTATAAGTGTTTAATAGTGTAATTGTCTGTAAGGGAGATTTTAGAGGCATTCAACTCCTGGTTCCTATCACCACTGTTAACATTTCTGACTGAAGTTTCTCTAGAACAGAACTTTTCACATCAAACCCCTCTGAATCACTTTGTTTACGTTTTACTGACTGAATTGGGAAGAAATATTTAAAAATTGGTGGCGTTCTCCTTTAATCCCTTATTAAGCTGTGGGCCTACTGGCAGACCAAAGGTGTTAGTGCACACTTCTATAACCTAGGAATAGCTCCATTAGTTTGCATTGAAGTTTGCATTGAATTAAATAATACGCCTTTGTATGTAATAAGCCTGGATTGTTTTTGTTAAAAAAAGAATAGCTTTAAGTCTTAACTTTCACTTGTTTTTTGACAGTTGCAAAAATACACAGTGCTGGAAAACACTTAAGTATAGCATTCACTAAGAGGTTTGGGCTCCTGCAGAGCATGTAAATATAGCCCTTAGCTGCGGTAAATGTATCCCTTAGGTATTTAACTTAAGACAAATATTTATGTATTTACACATTTACAGTGTTTTATGTAAGCAGCCTCGGTAGAAGGCGGGCCTGTGGCTTTGATGGGCAGGAGGTGTGGCCAGTCAACAATGGACAGTCATATCAGAAATCTAGATGTGATGGCTGGGATCATTACTGAGTCGCTTCTTCTTGTGTCTTTTCAGGGAAATGCGGGGTCTTCGCACATCCAATCCAAAAGCACTCGTCTGCTCTTCCGTTCTCATGCTCACTCCTTCTCTCTCTCACTCTTTCTCTCCCTCCACCTTCTCTTCTCCTCTGCTGCTCTCTAAGGTGCTGATCAATTCACAGCCTCCTTGGGAGGTGTGAGACTCGTCCCTGCACTTTGTGATTGGCCTAGGCGTCATTGGCCCTCTGCGGTGCTGTCGTGCCCTCCCAAACCCCACACCCTCCCACCCACCTCTTTTCTCTCTCTCTGTCTGTTATCCAGGGCAATGCTCTTCTTTTCACCTCTTGCCAGCCTGCACTTTTGCACACCACATATGCAACCAGAACCCAAGTCATATGAACTCACACTAATCCAACATATTCCCCTCCTCTCTCTCTCTCTCTCTCTCTCTCACTCTCCCTCTCTCTTTCTGTCTTCTCGCTCTCTCTCTCCTCTCTTGTGGCTGTGATCCCATTAGCACACCTGAAATAATACCTCAAGTGACAAATGTTTTGGCGCTTATAGCTGAGAGACAGAGGGAGAGAGAGAGAGAGGGAGATATAAGGCACCAAGAGATCTAGCTATTTTCAACTCGCAATTACATTACAAACACCGTAAACCTTCAATTTAGTAGTGCAGTCGCTGGTGCAATGTGAAAATGGTAGTTATGGTAGAAGAAAAAAAGAATGCATAGAAGAATCTTAGAAAATATGTATTTATTTTTCATCTTTATTAATCATTTAAATGCTTTTATTTTGTAATAAAATGTACTGGTTACATTACACTGACTTTACAGTGACTTTTTAAAATTAATATTATAAAAGGTATGTAAACAATTGCAGTAGACCTACAGCATATCAACATTTAAAAAAAACATTGGAGAACATCTTTAGGTGTATGAATGTCACTCCTCTGGCATGAATATTTATATTCTGGAATAACAAAAACAATAAATTTAAATGAACTTATACATTTTGTGAGTATTGAAATTGGAATACACAAAATATGTCCTCCAAAAGAACTCTATGTATTCTAGTATATATATATATATATATATATATATATATATATATATATATCATATCACTGTTGTCTGAAGAAAACCTCGTATCTCCATTTGTGACATTTTTCAGTTTTTGAAATAACTTGAAAATAACTGTTCCCCTTTACATTGTGAATGAATTTCATGATGAATGGACCAATAGAAATGGCCCAAAATGACTTGGAAAAAACTCTGGTTCCATTGACTTACATTCAAAGTAAAGTAGTTTTTTTCCTTTTCCTGTGAAGTTACCATTTTTGAGATACACGGTTTTGTTCCTTCAACAGTGATATATATATATATATATATATATATATATATATATATATATATATATATATATATATATCACTGTTGAAGGACCAAATATATATATATGAAAATAAATATGAATGAACCAAAAGAAACAGCCTAAAGTGACATGGAAAAAATTCTGATTCATTTGACTTACATTAAAAGTAAAGTATGTTTTTTCCTTCTCTTGAAAAGATATCATTTTGGAGATTTTTGCAGATATATATATATATATATATATATATATATACATATACGTGTGTGTATATTATATATTACAGTATACAGTATATATATATATTCCCAGAGAGTGTTGTTGGGGGTCATAATCATTACACCATCCATAAAGAAGAAGAAAAGGCTTTAATGTTGGTCTTACTGCGGAGAAACTCTGTAGAACTCCAGACTGTCAAAAACTCCTGTCTATATTAGATTTAATAGTTGATCTCATTGCAGAGTCCCCGCTGAAATGATGTTTTAAAATGTGAAATAGTTCATTTAAAGCATTAAAAATTCCCCTGGACAGCATTACATTACTCAGTGCATGCAGGACTCCAGTCCGGGGAACAGAGAAGACCTTCAATCCGAAAGCATGTTTGTTAAAATGTTAGAATGCGCGCGCGCCGTTCCTGAGAAACAGTTTCCCTCGTGTCTTATTTTGCGCTGATCAGGTTGAAGTGAGCAGGTTCGTCTTTTACCTCACTTTCTCACTCATTGAGCCATCAGTGAGACAGAAATGAAATGTGGATAAAGCCACATAAGAACGTGTTCATGCTTTCATTGTCCTGTTTCGCTTAAACGCATTTCAGCTCAAACGTCGTTGGTGTTTTTTTTACAACTAAACGCGTTTTGCCTTTTTCCTTTTGCAAATCGTGTTTTACAGTTTTGCTTTGACGTCTGTGTGTTTGAAAAGCTGCAGTACCGTGAGTGTCCAGTAGGAGGCTGCACTGATCCAGCGCTGCTTCAGTCTCTTCACCCCGGCGGTTTCTCCCTTCAGGAGTCTCTCTCCATGTTTACTTTGTGTTTATTATATCTGTTAAACTGTTTTCTAAAACGTGTTTGTCTCTCTGTTTCAGTTTCCATTCATTTAGTATTCCCTTTTCAGGCTTCTTTCACAGGACGTTCGGTCAAAGAGGCTCAGAGCTGATCTGCTTCCCTTCTTTCATTGTCAGATAATCTCAACCACAAATATTGACAACAACCAACGTGCAATTCACGTTCATTTGCAAGGTTTCGCAGTGAGTATTTAAGGCCCAGGTCACCCCATTTGGTCGTATAGTTTCCCAGTTTAGCCTTTCGAATGCTTCGTGTTGTTTCTCTTATTAGATGAGTTTATCTCCATGCATTGGAAATAAATTCAAATAAACATCAATATCAACGTGTTTTTATGGGGCTACTTATTACTGCAGCATTTTTTTTTCTTGAAGTGAATTTAAGAAAGAGTAAAAATGTCTGAATTAGAAAGTGATACAGATAACAAATTCTGACTAATTTTACCATTAATGCACCCAAATAAGGGGAGTCCAGGTAACAGACGTAGCAAATGCTTAGTTAACGTGTCAGTAAATCCGTTTTCCCCAGGACTCTGAACACCGACCCCAGCACAAGCGCTGGAGATACATAAGACAAAACTCCACAGACTTCCAGGGAATCCCTGGATTTGTCTGGAGAAGCGCATCGCGTGTTTATGTAAAGCAACAACAGAATCTGGAATAGCCCTCAGGCTGTTTGAGCTAATAAACGGTGTAGCTAATTAGCACTTTGGTTCATAAATATAGCAGCACTGGAGGAAAAAG